>NC_064288.1:29276374-29459852 GCF_019186545.1 Solanum stenotomum
ATACATGGCCAGTAATGCCCGCTTTGTAGCACGTTCGCTGCTGTCCGCACACCACCATGATCCCCTCTAACTGGCAAAGCGTGACAAACATACAGGATCTCTCTAGCTTCCTCTTCTGGGACACATCTTCTGATGATGTGGCCAGCACACTCTCTAAACAAATACGGCTTGTCCCACAAATACTTCTTCACATCCAATAAGAACTTCTTTTGCTGGTAGAAGTTTTGATCGTCTGGTACTAATCCGTACACCAAATAAAATTAGCATACCAAGGAGGTTGAGTGAGATTCTTTGTGAATGCCTGCTCATCGGGAAAAACATCCTTGATGTTAATCTCTGGCTCGTCATTATCCCTGCCTTCCAATCTCTATAAGTGATCAGCCACTTGATTTTCATAACCCCTTCTGTCCTTAACCTCAAAATTGAATTCTTGCAATAAAAGCACCCACCTGATCAATCTAGATTTGGCGTCTTTCTTCGCCATTAGAAAACGTAAAGCAGCATGATCAGTGTGAATAATCACCTTTGTACCTAGAAAGTGTGCATGAAAATTTTCAAATGCATAGACTACTGCAAGTAATTCTTGCTCGGTAACTGTGTAGTTACGTTGAACACTATTTAACGTTTTGCTTGCGTAATAAATGGGATGAAAATGTTTGTTTCAGTTTGACGCCCAATGCCATGCCTCTTGCGTCACACATTACTATAAATGGCTCTGACCAATCAGGACTAATGATGATTGGGGTGAAAATTAGTTTGTCTTTCAGGCATTTGAATGCTACCATACAAGCATCATCAAAGTTGAACGATACCTCTTTCTCCAAAAGTTTGCATAGATGAAGTACAATTTTTGAGAAGTCCTTGATGAAATTCCTATAAAATCCAACATGTCCCAATAAACTTTGTACTCCCTTTACCGAAATTGGAGGTGATAATTTCTCGATTACTTTGACTTTTGCTTTGTCTATCTCCAGTCCCTTTTGGGATACTTTGTGACCAAGCACAATTCCTTCCTTGACCATGAAATGACATTGCTCCCAATTTAGGACCAAATTGGTCTTGACACACCTTTGAAGAGCTTGGCCCAAGTGCTCCAAGCATTTGCAAATAAGTCACCCACAACTGAGTATCTTCCATAAATATTTCCACTGAGTCTTCCACCATGTCAGCAAAGATGGATAACATACAACACTGAAACGTAGCAGGGGCATTACATAATCCGAATGTCATTCGTTTGAAGGCAAAAGTACCATATGGACAGGTAAAAGTTGTTTTCTCTTGATCCTTTGGAGCGATGGAGAGTTTGTTATAGCCCGAGTATCCATCTGAAAAGCAATACCACCCTCTTTCGGATAGTCGATCAAGCATGTGATCCATAAAGGGCATGGGGAAATTATCCTTTTCAGTCCATGAGTTTAATTTCTAATAGTCTATGCAAACTCTCCATCCTGTCACCAGTCGTAAAGATACAAGCTCTCCCTTATCATTAGGGACAACCGTGACTCCTCCTTTTTTGGTACACATTGCACTAGGCTGACCCATTTTCTATCTGCAATCGGGTAAATCACTCCTGCATCCCACTACTTTATTATATCCTTTTTCACCAGCTCTTGCATTGGTGGGTTTAATCTTTGCAAATGTTCAACACTTGGTTTACAATCACTATCAAGCTAAATTTTATGTGTGCAAAGGCCTGCATGAATCCACACTATATCACCGATCGTCCAACCGATGGATTTTATATAACTTTTCAAAACTTCAAGGAGAAATTTTACTTGCCAATAAAGTAGTTGAGCCTCGATAATTATCGGTAAGGTATTATTTCCGCCAAAAAAGTGTACTAGAGATGCGAAGGTAAAAGCTTGAGTTCGAGATTTGGTGGTTCTTCGATTGACGATTTGGCAGGCGGGCTCTCTCAATTTTTTAAGTCGATGTTCAATTTGATCGGAGTCTTTATGAATTCCCCTTTACTTGAAAATGCGGCTACCACTTCATCTTGGCTTTGAACCTCGAACGCTTCATAATTAGTCCATACAACTTCAAGGGGCTCTCTACTACACAAAAAATGACTCACACTAGCACAACCTCGTCAATCACATCATCAACTGAGATTACATGAATGTCACTCGGGTGTTTCATTGATTTGCATACGTCAAAGGCGACTTCATCATCATTGACCTGAAATTTCGATATGCCGCTCCCGACATCCACAAGTGCTCTCTAGTTGCCAAGAATTGTCTTCCTAAGATTATAGGAATTTTGGCATCTATGTCACAGTTGAGTATGATAAAATGGGCCGAAAAAATGAATTTGTCAACCTTACCCAAAATGTTATAAAGTATCCCCACTAGATGTTTGATCGATCTATCAGCCATCTGGAGTCTAATAGTTGTAGCTTGCGGTTCAACCAACCCGTGTTGTTTATAAATAACATACGACATTATATTATTACTTGCTCCCAGATCACAAAAAATGCTTCTGCGAACTTGAGCATACCTATGATGCACGGGATGGTGAATTCCCCAGGATTATCTTTCTTTTCGATCAACTCATTCGACATAATCGCACTACAACTGTGAGAGACTTTGATTGTCGAAAAATCCAAGCTTTTTTTTCTTTTGACTAACACTTCATGAATTTGGCGTAACCCGGCATCTCCAACAATGCTTCAACTAGAGGTAGATTAATCAATAAGGTCTTGAATACCGATATAAACTTCTTGAACCTTTCATCCTCGTTCTTCTTCTTGAGGCGTTGCTCCAACAATGCTTCAACCAGAGGTATATTAATCAATAAGGTCTTCAATACCGATATAAACTTCTTGAACCTTTCATCCTCATTCTTCTTCCTGAGGCGTTGAGGAAATGAAACATGAATTTTGGGTAAAGGTTACTTGGTTTTTAGGCATGGCTTCTGTTTCTCCACATCAATTGGCGGTTCCCTTGTGATGTCTTGGGGAATGGTTATTTCTTTAGCCTCCATATCATTGCTTGCAGTTGGTAACTGCACTTCCTCATTCCCCATCCTATCACCTTTTACTTCTTTTCCGCTCTGAGTGACAACGGCCAGCCCTCTATCTTCATCATCCATCTTCATTTTTTGTTTCAATTGCAGCGTAAGTAAACTCAATTGACCTTCAAGGGTTTTGATTGCATCTGCATCTGAGTTCACTTTATTGTTCAAGGATGAGAAATCATCTTTCATTCCTTTGGATAAATCGTCTGAGCCTTCAACTTTATCAAGGATGCACGAAAGGAAGTCGTTCACACGGGGACTGCTAGCACTCCCCCTTGATTTTGGGCTCTCACTTTAGTGAGTGCGATTTTATTTATATTCATCCTTTTTTCTCCAATAATCACACTGCTGGGGTGAGTCTTGTTGAGATTTCCTTTGCTCACTTTCTTTATAATGGTTCCAACCTTGATTTCCACCTCGCTACCAATAGTGTGGGTAAAAACCCTCCTCACCTCATTTGGAGTTCCAACCTTGATTCTCCCCAGGCTTTGAATAGATTGGGGATGAACCCTCATCAACTCTGAACACTCCACATGTTCCCTTCATATGCTCCTGTAGAATTTCCATCTGAGTCAACATCTTCTTGATGTTTTCATCCCTCTCTTTCACTTTATCAAGTTGTTGTTATGTTAGTCTAAAGTGGAATGGGGAAACATGATCATCTTTTGTTTACCACGCTTGATTTATTCTAGTTATGTCGTCTAGAAGAAGTGAAGCCACCTCAAATGTTTGTAACATTATTCCTCCTCGTACCAACTGATCAGCCACTCCTTTATTAACCGTATCAAGGCTCCTGTAGAAATATTGGAGTAACAAATCAGTTGATAACCCATGTGTTGGGCATTTATGTAAGAGCTTCTTGAATCGCACCCACGCTTCATGGAGTGGTTCCCCTTCCCTTTGTTTGAACCCTTGAATTTCATCTCTAAGCTTCATCATTTTTTATGGAGGAATAAATCATGTGTTAAATGCTATGACCAGCTCCTCCCATGATGTGATGGATTTTTTTTTATCTCGGTTAACCACTTGCTTGCTTCTCCTTTCGAAGACAATAGGAATAACCGCAACCGAATTGACTCTTGTGACACTCCCTTGAATGCAAAAGGGCTGCAAATCTCTGTATAGCTTCTCACATGCTCATGTGGGTCTTCGTGATCTAGCCCTCCATATTGTCCTCTCATTTGGAGAAGGTGACGAGTTGTGCTAGTGACTTGAAACATCAAATTTATATCAGTTTGCGGAATACAAATTGCACCTATTTCTTCCAACTGATCCAAATCATAGACACTATTTATATCATCTATACCGTCTTGAGGTCCAGCTGGACTGTCATTCATTACTTCCTCATGCATGTTCATCCTCCCTGTCGTTAGCACAAACAAGCAAAACAAAACTAAAAGTAAAGCAAGTAAACTACAACTAAGAAGAACAAAAAATTCTACTAATCTAAGAATTCTTAAGTGACACCACTCCCCGACAGCGGCGCCATTTTGATGTTTGCGTAATCCAGACACAACTTCCGATACACGTGTCTACGATCGTACAATAGTTTAGTAACCCAACCAAGGGTTGGGGTCGAGTACCAAGGGAGTGGGCTTGAGAATTAATAGATAAATAAAATTAATTTCTAATTAGTTATAGCTAAGAAACATTTAGTAATACAAATATATTAAATCTAAGGGGAGAAACAAAAGTGTCATTTATCAAATGGGGGTTTTGTCACAAGTAGGCAAAAATAGTGAAACTAACAAAGGGTGTTAAGCAAGGAGAAGAGATTCTTGGGAGGTGATAGGAATACGGAATAAACTAAATTATTGGGTATAGGATTTTAACAAAAAATTCGTAGAATACTTATGACTAGTCTAGACTTTAAGGGGGATAAACTTTCTCTCGAACAACTTACCCCATTTCAAGTGGGTTTCTCTCGAATACCCACTTGCCGCTTGAAGAGCAGCCTCCGCCTTAGACCACTCACTCTCTCAAGCTAAGTGTGTGGTAATGAGACTAGGGTTCACTCTCTCGAGCTGAACCTTATGTCGACCCACTCCCATCGGCTATCCACTTAGTGGTCTTAGTTTTACGACCTCTCTCTCTCGCAAGCAGAAAACACATTTATGAGATTATATTTACAACTACAACCTCATTGAGTTCATCCACAACCACTAAATGAAATCACATTTAAACTACAAATAGACTATAAACAAGCAAGACCCAACAACTAAATTACCCCATATTCACAAAATCACACCCCAAGAATTGGGGTTTTTAGCCACACATGTATACGAGATAGAAATTTATACCTAAATGAGTTTGCATGAGAATGGGTATGAAGATTTAAGTGTTGATACAAGCAAAAAGTGAAGAATCCAAGAGACACAAGTCCAAGTTCTTGGAGATGAAACACTTTGAATCTTCTTCTTCAAAACGCTCTCCCAAAATATAGAGATAAAAGAAAAATATAAAAATATATTGTTCAAAGCTAAAAGTCTGATACTAAAATAATAATGCTCAACGAGTATTTATAGTTTACAGATATTTGTGTTGCGTCAGATCATTCAGCAAAGTTAGTCGAGTTCGCCGAAGCACTCGGAGATCCGCCCTTTGGCTTGGTTCATCGCCCTTCTGCTTTTGTGTTCAACATTTTAACGTTCTGTGGCATTGGACGATAGGGAAATGCTTCGCTGATCTGCTCAGCGACTCGCCGATTACTTCTTTACATCACAGACTTGACTTATAGCATCGTCGTGTTTCGGATCATTAGGCGACATAGTACTGCTTTGCGAAACTTTTCAGCGACACGTCGACTGCTCCTTTCACCACTAATTTGATCCTTTCCTCCGGGGCTCAGCTCACTGGAACAACATGCGAGGATGAGACCTTTTGGCGACTCCCTAAAAGTATTCAACGATTCTCAGGTCTTCACTTCTCCGTTCTTTCAGCTGCCTTTGTTCATTTTCTGCTTGATTGTGTCCATGCTTTGTCTCCAAGCCTATATACCTGAAACTTAAGGTGTTTTATCAGTTTTTGAGCCAAAATATGCATTTGAGGACACTCAACCTATCAAAATATGGCCCTAAATGAATCAAATTTGTGGACTCATCAACTACCATACCATAAGCCCATTCTACAAAAGACATGGCGATTGTGTATTTATTATTACAATAAGAAAGGGCTGATTTGAGCATATTTAACACGATTCACCTATACAAATTTAGAAATACTTGTCATAGCATAAGTTCGTCAACATAAATCTTGAAATCATAATATAGCCTATCATATAACCTACTAAAAAAATAATTTTATGATGCATGAATGATTACGTGACATCTTATGTAACCTATGTAAAATCTCGCTAATTGAAAGAACTAGAACAAGATAGAATTGGAAATATTTGTTTTAGGAAAGAATGAAAAATCTGGAAATTTGTTAAGTTATGTTGAGTTTGAGTTTTGGGTCAGCTTCAAACGACTATAACTCTTAACTCAACATGAGATCTGTGTGATTCCCAATAGTGTAGGAAAGATCTTGGAATTATCTTTCCAGCGCCGCTGAGTTTGCGCGATTCTGAGTTCGTACGAGTGAGATATGCCCATTTGAAGTTGAGATGTTCGAATAAGGAAAGTCTAATACGGATTTTAGAAGGGCGTTACGGTCTTTTCCATACCCAATTATTTTATTTCATTTTTAGGAGTTTATTTGGGGTCTAATCAGAATTAGTTCAATTTAGAATAAATGGAAATTCACGCTAGGTCTTGGAGAAAAGAGAAAAGAGGAGAAAGGAGAAGAAAGTTAAAGATTCGTCGATTACTTGGAGATTTTCGTGTGGATTTCACCAACGGTTAATCCCTACAAGGTATTTGATGTCACATAGAATTAGGTAAGTTCTCCCACGCCCCAATCATGATTCAATTCAGCGAAGTTGTATTGTTTTGAAAGCAAATCCTATGATTTGTTGATGTTAATACATTTGAAATCTTGTGGGTTCTTGTTGTTGAAGTTTCTTGAGGTTGATTCATGCATTTAGGTGTGATTTCAAGTTGAGTCTTTCATATATTGAGGGTATAGTCGATTCTAAGAGTTTGGGGAAAGAACTAAGTTGAAATAGGGGGCTTATAGTTGAAAAATAAAGAAGAAAAGTCGGAGTTCACCTGGGCAAGGGCCTGCGCCGCCGCCCCAGCGATAACACCCCAACTAGGGCTCTGAAGTTGGGCTTTGGGGAGCCGCGCCAGACAGAGCGCCCCAACCCAGCCTCTGAAATTTAAGGGCTGGCGCCTCGCGTCTCTCAGAGCACCAGGGACGCCAGTTCTTCCCATTCTCCCCCCTTGTTTCCGTACTAGTTCCTTATTAACGTACCTATGTTTCCTAATTGATTCCAACACTCTAAGGTATGTCCAAACATTATGAAATCATCCATAAAAATGATATCATTAACCTTGAATCCATAATTCAATTCAAGGAAAGTTAAGAGTTAAGTCAAGAAGTTATGAATCTAGTCAAGTGAAATTCATAGAGTTTTTTAAAAGTCTTTTACAAACATTTTAACTTCGTTTTAAGAATTATTGTCACGCCCCAAACTCGAGGGGCGCAACTGGCTCCTAATACCAAAACTCAGGCCCAAGCCGACCATGATGAACCATTTGCTACTAGCGCATGGCAGCCACATGCAACCAAGAAATCAAACAAGTATATCTCGGCTTATAACTAAGCCATCGGCCGGCAAGGCCATTATCAACTAATCTATAAAAGAAACAGCTACTCCCAGGAGATCATATAAATAAATAGTCAACTAGCACATAAGTCCTGATTGGGCCGTCGAGGCCACCATGAAATCTATACCAAAACTAAAAGCAGGTATATATCAATACAATACATCAAACAGCTCATAAGCTTCCGCAAACCAACAACATAGGCCAGCATGGCCATAACGTAGATATAAACCCCACACACTAGTCTGCAAGCCTCTAAGAGTAGTAAAGATTGGTGGGACAGGGCCCCAACCTACCCATAAAGATATATATAACAAAAGGTAACAAAGCTCCCAATTCTGGCAGCTACGGAGGAAAGGGGCTAGCCAACCAGTTAAAAGTCAATCCTGTTGCTGAGGAGGTCTACTCGATCGTCTACCAGGACCTGCATGCATGAATGCAGCTCCCCCAAGGCCATGGGGCGTCAGTACAAAATAATGTATAGAGTATGAACGGCAATAGACTATGATGAGGTATTCTGATATACTAGAATAATCCAATAAATAAATCAAGGCTAAGATAAGTGTACTGACCTACTCATAAATCTAAACTTATCAAAAATTAAAAAAAAACTACCTAACCAAGCCCCCATAAGCTTGGCAGGTACAAACAACACACAAGACCTCCTAGTTAAGCCCCCATAAGCCCGGAAGGTGCCAATCAACATATATACTCCTATCAGAGGTCCCCTAGCCACGTAGGCAGTTACATAGCCCTCTTAGGCATTAATATAGCCCCTTAGGTAACACATAGATCCCTTAGGCATCAACATAGCTTATAGACAACTCATAGCCCTATTACGCAACAACATGGCCCTGTAGGAAGCACATAGCCTTCTTAGGCGTCAATATAGCCTTGTAGACAACCCATAGCCCTGTTAGGCATCCATATAGCCATGTAGGTAGAACATAGCCCTTCTAGGCATAGATCACATTCCTGCAGGTAACCACAATAGCCCCAATGACAATAATAACAATCCAACCGCTAAAGGCGAGCAATTTAGTTATAAGCAACCTATACAAATAGCCTCTAAGTCGTGTCCAACAAAGGGACACTACTAACTAAATAAGAATCCCGACGAGGGAGGATTATATCAACTCGACTAGCCAACAATCAACAATCACGGCTACAAGTATATCAAGGATAACAATCCAAATACATTGCTTCTAAACTTTAAGGAAAAATGTCAGAAGTAGGGAATAGCCTTAACATACCTTTTTTGCTAAATTCACGTGGCCTAATGACTTTTACTCAATACTCCCTCGATACTCAATCTTAAGGTCGTAATACGCTTCAAAACCTTCAAATATATTAAAAGCCTTGCTGTCCCAACACTAAAATATGATATGCTATGCAATCGATAAAACAAAATATACCATGATGATGAGCCCAACGCGTAGAACAACTTTCGTCAAGGACTTAGGTCGAGAAAATCTATATTTCACTTGATCCTAGAAATGGGTTTCTCTAATTTCTCTGATATTCAGCTTAAAAATGGTGAAAAAAGTCGAAGGAGAAGATATATGTAACATTCCGCCAACTTAGGGCCCCACCTCACGTGGCTGCTTGCGCAGTCCCACAAAAATGCGAATATCTCTCTATTATGAAGTGGTATGAACAAACGGTTTGATGCATTGGAAACTAGACACGTAGATCTTCGATTTCATGCCTCGTGGGAACCATAACTCTTAATATATTGGGAGAAAACGTCCGAGACATTTGACTCAAATTTCAGACAAATCTTTAAAAAGGAATTTACGGTAACTTTCGCCAACTTTTATTTTGTCACTTACCTAACTTCAAAACTTGAGATACCACACTTGAACACTTAAAATATCACATAACACATCATTTTTAATTTATTACTCACCTTCCTTGTCTTTCCATAAAGATACGAGTTAATTTAGACGTTTTTAAAAGTCACGGTGTTACAACCTTCCCCCCTTAGAAACATTCGTCTTCGAATGAAAAATCTGAGTCACTCTGTTCAGTCCTTAGGACTTGCCAAAATTGAGGCAGTGTATCCTTTGTAAATGTCACTATCCAGGAACCTGAAATGTAAAATTTCTAACCTAGACATCTCTCATGACAACATAAACAGCTAAGCGTTATAGCTCCACCACAATAGTGCGAGCAGATATACAATGACAACCACAATAATAATAATAAGCAATAGTATATATATATTTATATAGGTATCTTACCTTACTACCTTAATATAAACTAATATTACATCACCCTGGGGTATGAAATAAGTGAGGATATTTGGACCTCATGCCATCCTTAGCTTCCCAGGTCATCTCTTCTCTATTTTTGTTCCTCCACAATACTTTAACTAAAGCCACCTCTTTGGTCCTCAATTTTTGGACCTGCCGAACTAATATAGCAACTGGAGTTTCCTCGTAGGACAACTCCTTTGTGATTTGAACATCCTCAACTGGGACAACCCGAGAAGGGTCTCCTACACACTTCTGTAGCATCTATAGATGGAAAACTGGATGAATAGATTTTATCCCCAAAGGCAATTCTAACTCATAAGCCACTAGTCCTACCCTTCGAAGCATCCGGTATGGCCCAATGAATCTTGAACTAAGCTTTCCCTTTTAGCCAAATCGTATAACACCTTTCATAGGCGAGACTTTTAAGAATACCCAATCATTGATGCAAAACTCTAAGTCCCTTTGTCGCACATCTGAGTATGACTTCTGTCGGCTTTGAGCGATTAGCAGCCTCTCCCGAATGAGCTTAACTTTATCCATTGTCTGCTGGACTAAGTCGGGTCCAATTAACCCTGACTCACCTACCTCGAACCATCCAATGGGGGATCTATATTTTCACCCATACAAAGCCTCATAAGGTGCCATCCTGATGCTGGAATGATTAATATTATTATATGCGAACACTATAAGGGGTAAGTGGTCATCCCAACTCGCCTTGAAGTCTAGCGCGCACACCCGTAACGTATCTTCGAGAGTCTAAATTCTGCACTCAGCCTGGCCATCTGTCTGAGGGTGAAAGGCAGTACTAAGATTAATATGTGTCCCCAGTCCTTTCTGGAAGGACTTCCTGAACTAGCCCAGCGAGCTTTTGGAGCTCAACAGTCACCTGTTGGCAGTTAGGACACTGTGCCACAAATTTAGCAATGTCCTTCTTCATACCATATCATCAATATATCTCCATAATATCATGGTGCATCTTCGTTGAACCAGGGTGAATAGAATAATGGGAATGATGTGTCTCTTCCACAATTCGATGTTGAAGCCCTATAACGTTTGGAACACACAATCTACCGCTGTTTCTGAGGACTCCATCTTCTGCTATATCAAATGCTAAAGACTGTGGATCCTGAGCCTTGGCTCTAAGATTATCTAAGCTAGAATCCTCTTGTTGCCGTGATTTTACTTCTACAACTAAAGATGATACGGCTGTATCCTGAATTGTGACCCCACTATTGTTTGCCTCTAACAATTTGATTCCTAAGCTAGCTAACTGATGAAGCTCTCGCGCTAGCTCCCGCTTCTCAACACTTAAGTGGGATAAATTATCCATAGATTTTTGACTGAGGGCATCGGCTACGACATTCGCCTTTCCTGGATGATATAAAATATCCACGTCGTAGTCTTTCAGTAACTCAAGCCATCAACGCTATCGCAAATTTAACTCATTCTGTCTAAATATGTATTGAAGCCTATTATGATCTTTGAAGATGTCAACATGAACGCCATACAATAGTGTCTCCAGATCTTTAACGCATGCAGAACTGCAGCCAACTCTAAATCGTGGGTCGGATAGTTCTTCTCATGCTTCCTCAACTGCCTAGCATATGCGATAACCTTACTATGTTGCATTAGAACACATCCCAACCAGACACCAGAAACATCACAATACACCACATAGCCTTCTGAACCGTCTGGTAATGCAAGAATTGGTGCTGATGTCAACCTATCCTTCAGCTCCTAGAAACTGTGCTCACAAGCCTCAGTCCACTGGAACTTAGATGCTTTTTTAGTCAGCTTCATTAATGGGCCTAAAATTGAAGAAAATCCCTCTACAAACCTTCTGTAATACCCAGCTAACCCTAAGAAACTATGAACCTCAGTCGGAGTCATGGGTCTGGGCCAAGTCTTTACGACCACAATCTTTTATGTATCAACCTCAATACCTGCATCTGATACAATATGGTCTAAGAAAGCTACCGATTCTAACCAGAACTCACACTTAGAAAACTTTGCATAAAGTTGTCGATCTCGAAGAACCTGAAGAACTGCTCGCAGATGATTTGCATTCACTTCTTCTGAACGTGAATACACCAAAATATCATCAATAAATACAATCACAAACAAGTCTCGATATGGCCTGAATATACTATTCATCAGGTCCATGAACTCTGCTGGGGCATTAGTTAATCCAAAAGACATTACCAAGAACTCAAAGTGTCCATATCTAGTTCTAAAAGTTGTCTTTGGAATCTTTCTCCCGAACTCGTATCTGGTGGTACCCTGATCATAAATTAATCTTTGAGAAACACTTAGCACCTTGTGACTGATCAAACAAGTCATCTATCCTCGTAAGGGGATACTTATTCTTTGTAGTTGCCTTATTCAGTTGTCGGTAATCGATACACATCCTTAGTGAGCCATCTTTCTTCCTTACGAACAACACTAGTGCTCTCCATGGTGAAGCACTAGGCCTAATAAAGCCTTTATCCAGCAAGTCTTTCAGTTGATCCTTCAACTCCTTTAGCTCAGCAGGAGCCATTCTATAAAGAGGGATAGATATGGGTTGTGTACTTGTTAGTATATCGATAGCAAAATCAATATCCCATTTTGGAGGGATACCAGGGAGTTCGTCTGCAAATACATCTAGAAACTCATTAACTATCAGAATTGACTAAAGAGTCGGTGGTTCTGCATCTATATCATGAACGTGAACAGGATGATAAATACAACCCTTGGTAATCATTCTCCTTCCCTTAAGATAGGAAATAAACCTACCTTTCGGCATTATTGTATCGCCTTTCCATTCCCGAACTACCTATTCTGGAAAGTGGAATCTAACAATCTTTGTCCGGCACTCAGCATTAGCATAACAAGATGCTAACCAGTCCATACCCATAATGACGTCAAAATCAACCATCTCTAATTCTACCAGGTCTACAGAGGTCTGACGGTCGATAATTTCTACCGTTCAACCTCGAAAGACTCTCCTGGCAATAGTAGACTCACCAACTGGTGTAGACACAATAAAGGGTCGATCTAATGACTCTACTACTATATATAACCTACCCGCAATAAATGGAGTAACATAAGACAAAGTAGATCCAGGATCTATCAAAGCATAAACACAATGGGAGCAAACAATCAATGTACCTGTCACAACATCTGGTGATGACTTTGAGTCTTGTCGGCCGGTTAATAAATATGTACGGTTCTGTCCACTATCAGAACTAGATGCTCCCTCTCTGCCTCAGCTTCTACCGCTACGTGCTGAAGTATGGAGTCCACGCACTATAGACTGTGCTGATGAGGAGGAACCTACTGCTGACCTGGTCGACTGACTTGTACCACCCTGACCTATGGTAGGGCAGTTTTCCACCCATGCCCCTCCTGTCCACAAGAATAACAACTTGTAGACACCTGTCTACACCTCCCGAAATGCATTCTACCGCAAGTAATGCAACGCGGCGGGGATGTCCTAGCATGGCCTGAACCCCTCTGCTGCTGCAAGCCTGATGCTCGTGAACCCTCACCTGCGCCTGACTGTTCCTGATGATCAAATCTACTACCCTGGAACTGCTGTGGTGGAGGTCTAGGTGGCCTAATAAAATATCGGAGTCTGGGACCACCCTGAAAATCTCCTTGCGAACCAGCAGGCCTAGCCCATATCTGTCTCTCTCACTCGACCCTCTCACTTGTATACTGTAGATGTCGTTGATCATCTATGCCCGGTGCGTAGGCCTGAATCCAAGAGATATCCATATTATCATTTAGCGCAACGATAGAACAAGCTTCGATATAGTCTGAGTTAAGCCCTCCCACAAATCTACGTACCCTGTCATGCATTGTATCAACAATTGCTGGTGCATATCTAGCCAATGAATCAAATCTCTGCCCGTACTCTCGGACACTCATGCCACATTGTCGGAGGTTCAGAAACTTGTTCACCCAGCTATCCCTAATCTCTCGAGGCAAATAATGTTCTATGAAAGCTTCTGTAAAGCAATCCGAAGTGGGTAGAAATGTATTTTCTCCCCTAGATCTCTCGTAGGTTTCTTACCACAATACTGCAACATCACGCAATAGAAATGCTTCTAACTGAACAGACTTAGTCGCTGAGGCATGCATGACTCTAAAGATCCTATGAAGCTGATCAACAAAGTGTTGAGGGTCTTCTCTGCGATCTGTCCCTCTAAACTGTGGAGGATTTAAGGCAAGAAATTCACAAACTCTCGAACTCTTGGGCCCTTCAGAAGGTCTGGCAATATCTGGCACAACTAGTTGGCACTGTGCAACTACTAACTGTGCTAACATATATACTGCAGTCTTGAAATTCTGATCAGATGGAATAGGAGGAACTAAAGGTGGTATTGCTGGTGGAGCCAGAAGTCCTGTAGCCCTCGGAAGCTTCTGAAGCTATGGAGAAGCTATAGGGGGCTGAAAAGATGTCTCCCCCTGGGTGTGACAATGGGCCACCTCCACCTGTGGTACTTTGTCGGTACCCTCGCTTGCAGTTGCATCTATCCCCTGGCTAGTTGTGGTCAGTGCAGTCATCTCTATCTGCATACAAGTATCAATTATAAGCCAGAAACCTCAACCCTTAAGACACCGCTCTATAGCACGAAGTGAGCAAAAGAAGGATAGTCATTCTAACATGCCCGACAGCTTCTTGCTTATCGAATATGGTGCACAACACATTTATAAACAAGACTCTACTAGACATGGCTTGCAGACTCCCTAGGATACGACGTTGCTCTGATACCAAGTTTTGTCACACCCCAAACTCGAGGGGTGCAACTGACTCCTAATACCAAAACTCAGGGCCAAGCCGACCCTGTTGAACCATTTGATACAAGTGCATGGCAGCCACATGCAATCAAGAATAAAACAAGTATATCTTGGCTTAAAACTAGCCATCGGCTAGCAAGGCCCCTATCAAATGATCTATAAAAGAAACAGCTACTCCTAGGAGATCATATAAATAAATAGTCAACAAGCACAGAAGTCTTGATTGGGCCGTTGAGGCCACCATGATATCTATACCAAAACTAAAAGCAGGTATATATCAATACGATACATCAAACAACTCATAAGCTTCCACAAACCAACAACATAGGCCAACAAGGCCATAACGTAGCTATAAACCCTACACACTAGTCTGCAACCCTCTAAGAGTAGTAAAGATTGGTGGGACAGTGCCCCAGCCTACCCATAAAGATATATACAACAAGAGGTAACAAGCCTCCCAACTCTGGCATATCCGGAGGAGAGGGTCTACCCAACCAGATAAAAATCATTCCTATTGCTGAGGAGGTCTACTTGGTCGTCTGTCAGGACCTGCATGCATGAATGCAGCACCACCAAGGCCCTGGGGCGTCAGTACAAAATAATGTACAGAGTATGAAAGGCAATAGAATATGATGAGGTATCCTGATATACTAGAATAATCCAATAAATAAATCAACGCTAAGATAAGTGTACTGACCTACTCATAAATCTAAACTTATCAAAAATAATAAAACAACAACCCAACCAAACCCCCATAAGCTCGACAGGTACAAATAGCACACAAGACCACCTACTCAGGCCCCCATAAGCCCGGAAGGTGCCAATCAGCAAATATACCACTATCAGTAGTCCCCTTGCCCCGTAGGCAGTTACATAGCCCTCTAAGGCATTAATATAGCCCCTAAAGTAGCACATAGCTCCCTTCGGCATGAACATAGCTTATAGACAACTCAAAGCCGTTTTAGGCAACAACATGGCCCTGTAGGAAGCACATAGCCTTCTTAGGCGTCAATATAGCCCTGTAGGAAACTCAAAGACCTGTTGGGCATCCATATAGCCCTGTAGGCAGAACATAGCCCTTCTAGGTATAGATCACATTCCTGCGGGTAACCACAATATCCCCAACGGCAATAATAACAATCCAACCGCTAAAGGCGAGCAATTTAGTTATAAGCAACCTATACAAATAGCCTCTAAGTCGTGTCCAATAAAGGGACACTACGAACTGAATAAGAATCTCGACAAGGGAGGATTATATCAACTCGAGCAGCCAACAATCAACAATCACGGCTACAAGTATATCAAGGATAACAATCCAAATACATTGCTTCTAAACTTTAAGGAAAAATGTCGTAAGTAGGGAATAGCCTTAACATACCTTTTTCGCTAAATTCACGTGGCCTAATGACTTTTACTCAATACTCCCTCGATACTCAATCTTAAGGTCGTATTACGCTTCAAAACCTTCAAATATATCCAAACACTTGTTGTCCCAACACTAAATTGTGATATGCTACGCAATTGATAAAACAAATTATACCACGATGATGAGTCCAACGCGTAAAACAACTTTCGTCAAGGACTTATGTTGAGAAAATCTATATTTCACTTGATCCTAGAGATGGGTTTCTCTAATTTCTCTGATTTTCAGCTTTAAAATGGTGAAAGAAGTCGAAGGTGAACATATATGTAACATTCCACCGACTTAGGGCCCCACCTCAAGTGCCTGCTTGCGCAATCCCACGAAAATGTGAATATCTCTCTATTATGAAGTCGTATGAACAAATTGTTTGATGCCTTGGAAACTAGACTCGTAGATCTTCGATTTCATGCCTCGCGGGAACCATTACTAATAATATATTAGGAGAAAACGTCCGAGACATTTGACTCAAATTTCAGACAAATCTTCAAAAAGGAATTTACAGAAACTTTTGCCAACTTTTATTTTGTCACTTACCTAACTTCAAAACTTGAGATACCACACTTGAACACTTAAAATATCACATAACACATCATTTTTAATTTGTGCACTCAGCCTGGCCATCTGTCTGAGGGTGAAAGGCAGTACTAAGATTAATATGTGTCCCCAGTCCATTCTGGAAGGACTTCCAGAAGTTGGCGGTAAATTGTGCGCCTCTATCAGAGATAATAGATATTGGGACACAGTGTACCCTAACAATCTCTCTAATATAGAGCCCTGCATAATCTTCAGCCAAAAAAGAAGCCGTGACTGGTAAAAAGTGGGTTGATTTTGTTAGTCTATCAACAATTACCCAAATAGAGTCAAACTTGCGACGCGATTGAGGTAACCCTGTAATAAAATCCATATTAGTTTCTTCCCACTTCCACAAAGGAATGGCTATTTCCTAAACTAGCCAAGGGAGCTTTTGGAGCTCAACCGTCACCTGTTGGCAGTTAGGACACTGTGCCACAAATTCAGCAACGTCCTTCTTCATACGTGTCATCAATATAACTCCATAATATCATGGAGCATCTTCGTCGAACCAGGGTGAATAGAATAACGGGAATGATGTGTCTCTTCCATAATTCAATTTTGAAGCCCTGTAACATTTGGAACACATAATCTACCGCTGTATTTGAGGAATCCATCTTCTACTATATCAAATGCTAAAGACTGTGGATCCTGAGCCTTGGCTCTAAGATTATCTAAAGCTAGGATCCTCTTGTTGCCGTGATTTTACTTCTACAACTAAAGATGATACGGCTGTATCCTGAATTGTGACCCCACTATTGTCTGCCTCTAACAATCTGACTACTACTATATATAACCTACCCGCAATAAATGGAGTAACATGACGTAACATAAGACAAAGTAGATCCAGGATCTATCAAACCATAAACACAATGGGAGCAAACAATCAATGTACCTGTCACAACATTTGGTGATGACTCTGAGTCTTATCGGCCGGTTAATGAATATGTACGGTTCTGTCCACTACCAGAACTAGATGCTCCCTCTCTGCCTCCGCCTCTACCCCTACGTGCTGAAGTATGGAGTCCACGCACTGTAGACTGTGCTGATGAGGAGGAACCTACAGCTGACCTGGTCAACTGACTTGTACCACCTTGACCTATGGTAAGGCAGTTTCTCCACCCATGCCCCTCCTGTCCACAAGAATAACAACTTGTAGAACCCTGTCTGCACCTCCCGAATTGCATTCAACCGCAAGCAATATAACGCGGCGAGGATGTCCTAGCCTGGCCTGAACCCCTTTGCTGCTGCAAGCCTTATGCTCGTGAACCCTCACCTGAGCGTGACTGTTCCTGTTGGTCAAATCTACTGCCCTGGAACTGCTGTGGTGGAGGTCTAGGTGGCCTAATAAAATATCGGAGTCTGGGACCACCCTGAAAATCTCCTTGAGAACCACCTGGCCTTGACCACTTCTGTCTCTCTCTCTCTCGACCCTCTCACTCGTATACTGTAGATGTCGTCAATCCTCTATGCCCTGTGCAAAGGCCTGAATCCACGAGATATCCATATTATCATTTAGCGCAACTATAGAATTAGCCTCGATATAGTCTGAGTTAAGCCCTCCCACAAATCTACGTACCCTGTCATGCATTGTATCAACAAATGTTGGTGCATATCTAGCCAATGAATCAAATCTCAGCCCGTACTCTCGGACACTCACCTTGTCGGAGGTTCAGAAACTGGTCCACCCGGCCATCCCAAATCTCTCGAGACAAATAGTGATCTACGAAAGCTTCTATAAAGCAATACCAAGTGGGTAGAGATGTATTTTCTCCCCTAGATCTCTCCCAAATTTCATACCACAATACTGCAACATCACGCAATCGAAAAGCTGCTAACTCAACTAACTTAGTCGCTGAGGCATGCATGACTGTGAAGATCCAATGAAGCTGATCAACAAAGTGTTGAGGGTCTTCTCTGCGATCTGTCCCTGTAAACTGTGGAGGATTCAAGGCAAGAGATTCATAAACTCTCAAACTTCTGGGCCCTTCAGAAGGTCTTGCAATATCTGGCACAACTGGTTGGCACTGTGCAGCTACTAACTGTGCTAACATATATACTGCAGTCTTCAAATTTTGATCAGATGGAATAGGAGGAACTAGAGGTGGTACTGCTAGTGGAGCCGGAAGTCCTGTAGCCCTCGGAGGCTCCTGAAGCTGTGGAGAAACTATCGGGGGCTGAGAAGATGTCTCCCCCTGGGTCTCACAATGGGCCACCTCCACCTGTGGTACTTTGTCGGTACCCTAGCTTGCAGTTGTATCTAGCCCCTGGCTAGTTGTAGTCAGTGTCAGTCATCTCTATCTGCATACAAGTATCAATTATAAGCCAGAAACCTCAACCCTTAAGACACCTCTCTATAGCATGAAGTAAGCAAAAGAAGGATAGTCATTATAACATGCCCGACAGCTTCTTGCTTATCGAATGTGGTGCACAACACATTTATAAACAAGACTCTACTAGACATGGCTTGCAAACTCCCTAGGATACAACGTTGCTCTGATACCAAGTTTTGTCACACCCCAAACTCGAGAGGTGCAACTGGCTCCTAATACCAAAATTCAGGCCCAAGCCAACCCTGCTGAACCATTTGATACTAGCGCATGGCAGCCACATGCAATCAAGAATCAAACAAGTATATCTCGGCTTAAAACTAAGCCATCGGCCGGCAAGGCCCCTGTCAACTGATCTATAAAAGAAACAGCTACTCCCAAGAGATCATATAAATAAATAGTCAACTAGCACAAAAGTCTTGATTGGACCGTCGAAGCCACAATGAAATCTATACCAAAACTAAAAGCAGTAAATATATCAATACAATACATCAAACAACTCATAAGTTTCCACAAACCAACAACATTGGCCAACATGGCCATAGCGTAGGAATAAACCCCACACACTAGTCTGCAAGCCTCTAAGAGTAGTAAAGATTGGTGGTACAGTGCCCCAGCCTACCCATAAAGATATATACAAAAAAGGTAACAAAACTCCCAACTCTGGCAGCTCTAGAGGAAAGGGGCTAGCCAACCAGATAAAAGTCAATCCTGTTGCTGAGGAGGTCTACTCGGTCGTCTGCCAGGACCTGCATGCATAAATGCAGCTCCTCCAAGGCCATGGGGCGTCAGTACAAAACAATGTATAGAGTATGAAAGGCAATAGACTATGATGAGGTATCCTGATATACTAGAATAATCCAATAAATAAATCAAGGCTAAGATAACTGTACTGACCTGCTCATAAATCTAAACTTATCAAAAATAATAATACAACAACCTAACCAAGCCCCCATAAGCTCGGCAGGTACAACCAGCACACAAGACCACCTACTCAGGCCCCCATAAACCCGGAAGGTGCCAACCAACATATATACCTCTATCAGTAGTCCCCTAGCCCCGTAGGCAGTTACATAGCCCTCTTAGGCATTAATATAGCCTCTTAGGTAGCACATAGCTCCCTTAGGCATCAATGTAGCTTATAGACAACTCATAGCCCTCTTAGGCAACAACATGGCCCTGTAGGAAGCAAATAGCCCTCTTAGACATCAATATAGCCCTGTAGGTAACTCATAGCTCTGTTTGGCATCCATATAGCCCTGTAGGCAGAACATAGACCTTCTAGGCATAGATCACATTCCTGCAGGTAACCACAATAGCCCCAACGACAAAAATAACAATCCAACCGCTAAAGGCGTGCAATTTAATTATCAGCAACCTATACAAATAGCCTCTAAGTCGTGTCCAACAAAGGGACACTACTAGCTGAATAAGAATTCCCGATAAGGGAGGATTATATCAACTCGAGCAGCCAACAATCAACAATCACGGCTACAAGTATATCAAGGATAACAACCCAAATACATTGCTTCTAAACTTTAAGGAAAAATGTCGTAAGTAGGGAATAGCCTTAACATACCTTTTTCGCTAAATTAATGTGGCCTAATAACTTTTACTCAATACTCCATCGATACTCAATCTTAAGGTCGTAATTCGCTCTAAAACCTTCAAATATATCCAAACCCTACTGTCCCAACACTAAAATGTGATATGCTACGCAATCGATAAAACAAATTATACCACGATGATGAGCCCAACGCGTAGAACAACTTTCGTCAAGGACTTAAGTCGAGAAAATCTATATTTCACTTGATCCTAGAAATGTGTTTCTCTAATTTCTCTGATTTTCAGCTTAAAAATGGTGAAAAAAGTCGAAGGAGAAGATATATGTAACATTCCACCGACCTAGGGCCCCACCTCACGTGCCTGCTTACGCAGTCCCACGAAAATACGAATAACTCTCTATTATGAAGTCGTATGAACAAACGGTTTGATGCGTTGGAAACTAGACTCGTAGATCTTCATTTTCATGCCTCGCGGGAACCATAACTCTTAATATATTGGGAGAAAACGTCCGAGACATTTCACTCAAATTTCAGACAAATCTTTAAAAAGGAATTTACAGTAACTTTCGCCAACTTTTATTTTGTCACTTACCTAACTTCAAAACTTGAGATACCACACTTGAAAACTTCAAATATCACATAACAATCATTTTTAATTTATTACTCACCCTCCTTGTCTTTCCATGAAGATACGAGTTAATTTAGACGTTTTTAAAAGTCAGGGTGTTACATCCTTCCTCCCTTAGAATCATTCGTCCTCGAATGAAAAATCTGAGTCACTTTGTTCAGTCCTTAGGAGTTGCCAAAATTTAGGCAGTGTATCCTTTGTAAATGTCACCATCCAGGAACCTGAAATGTAAAATTTCTAACCTAGACATCTCACATGAGAACATAAATAGCTAAGAGCTATAGCTCCACCACAATAGTGCGAGCAAATATACAATGACAACCACAATAATAATAATATGCAATAGTATATATGTATATATGTAGGTATCTTACCTTACTGCCTTAATATAAACTAATATGACATCACCCTGGGTATGAAACAGGTAAGGATATTTGGACCTTATGCCATTCTCAGCTTCACAAGTCACTTCTTCTCTATTTTTGTTCCTCCACAATACTTTAACTGAAGCCAGGTCTTTGGTCCTCAATTTCTGGGCTTGCCGAACTAATATAGCAACTGGAGTTTCCTCGTAGGACAACTCCTCTGTGATTTGAACATCCTCAACTGGGACAACCCGAGAAGGGTCTCCTAGACACTTCTGTAGCATCAATCTATGGATAACTGGATGAACAGATTTTAGCCCCAAAGGCAATTCTAACTCATAAGCCACTAGTTCTACCCTTCGAAGCATCCGGTATGGCCCTATGAATCTTGGACTAAGCTTTCCCTTTTTGCCAAACCACATAACCCCTTTCATAGGCGAGACTTTTAAGAATACCCAATCATTGACGCAAAACTCTAAGTCCCTTCACCGCATATTTGAGTATGACTTCTGTCGGCTTTAAGCGATTAGCAGCCTCTCCCGAATCTGCTTAACTTTATCCACTGTCTGCTGGACTAAGTCGGGTCCAATCAACCCTGACTCACCTACCTCGAACCATCCAATGGGGGATCTATGTTTTCTCCCATACAAAGCCTCATAAGGTGCCATCTCATTGTTGGAATGATAACTATTATTGTATGCGAACTCTATAAGAGGTAACTGGTCGTCCCAACTTGCCTTGAACTCTAGCGCGCATGCCCGTAACATATCTTCGAGTGTCAAAATTGTGTGCTCAGCCTAGCCATCTGTCTGAGTGTGAAAGGCAGTACTAAGATTAACATGTGTCCCCAGTCCTTTCTGGAAGGACTTCCATAAGTTGGCGGTAAATTATGCGCCTCTATCAGAGATAATAGATATTGGGACACTGTGTAGCCTAATAATCTCTCTAATATAGAGCCCTGTATAATCTTCGGCCGAAAAAGTAGTCGTGACTGGTAAAAAGTTGGGTGATTTTGTTAGTCTATCAACAATTACCCAAGTATTGTCAAAGTTGTGACACGATTGAGGTAACCCTATATTAAAATCCATATTAGTTGCTTCCCACTTCCACAAAGGAATGGCTATTTCCTAAACTAGCCCAGCGAGCTTTTGGAGCTCAACAGTCACCTGTTGGCAATTAGGACATTGTGCCACAAATTCAGCAACGTCCTTCTTCATACCTTGTCATCAATATATCTCCATAATATCATGGTGCATCTTCGTCGAACCAGGGTGAATAGAATAACGGGAATAATGTGTCTCTTCCATAATTCAATGTTGAAGCCCTGTAACATTTGGAACACACAATCTACCGCTGTCTCTGAGGACTCCATCTTCTGCTATATTAAATGCTAAAGACTGTAGATCCTGAGCCTTGGCTCTAAGATTATCTAAGCTAGGATCCTCTTGTTGCCGTGATTTTACTTCTACAACTAAAGATGATATGGCTGTATCCTGAACTGTGACCCCACTATTGTCTGCCTCTATCAAGCTGGCTCCTAAGCTAGCTAACTGATGAAGCTCTCGCGCTAGCTCCCGCTTCTCAACACTTAAGTGGGATAAACTACCCATAGATTTTCGACTGAGGGCATCGGCTACGACATTCGCCTTTCCTGGATGATATAAAATATCAACGTTGTAGTCTTTCAGTAACTCAAGCCATTGACGCTGTCGCAAATTTAACTCCTTCTGTCTAAATATGTATTGAAGCCTCTTATGATCTGTGAAGATGTCAACATGAACGCCCTACAAATAGTGTCTCTAGATCTTTAACGCATGCAGAACTGCAGCCAACTCTAAATCGTGGGTCGGATAGTTCTTCTCATACTTCCTCAACTGCCTTGAAGCATATGCGATAACCTTACCATGTTGCATTAGAACACATCCCAACTCAACACCAGAAACATCACAATACACCACATAGGCTTCTGAACCGTCTGGTAATGCAAGAACTGGTGCTGATGTCAACCTATCCTTCAGCTCCTGGAAACTGTGCTCACAAGCCTCAGTCCACTTGAACTTAGCTCCTTTTTGAGTCAGCTTCATTAATGGGCCTGAAATTGAAGAAAATCCCTCTACAAACCTTATGTAGTACCAAGCTAACCCTAAGAAACTACGAACATCAGTCGGAGTCATGGGTCTGGGTCAAGTCTTTACGGCCACAATCTTTTATCTATCAACCGCAATGCCTGCATCTGATACAATATGGCCTAAGAAAGCTACAGATTCTAACAAGAACTCACACTTAGAAAACTTTGCATAAAGTTCTCGATCTCGAAGAACCTGAAGGACTGCTTGCAGAAGATTTGCATGTTATTCTTTTGAACGTGAATACAACAAAATATCATCAATAAATGCAATCTCAAACAAGTCTCGATACGACCTGAATATACTAGTCATCAGGTCCATGAACACACTGCTGGGTCATTAGTTAATCCAAAAGACATTACCAAGAACTCAAAGTGTACACATCTAGTTCCAAAAGTTGTCTTTGGAATCTTTCCCCCGAACACGTATCTGGTGATACCCTGATCTTATATTAATCTTTGAGAAACACTTAGCACCTTGTAACTGATCAAACAAGTCATCTATCCTCGGAAGGGGATACTTATTCTCTATAGTTACCTTATTCAATTGTCGGTAATTGATACACATCCTTAGTGAGCCATCTTTCTTCCTTACGAACAACACTGGTGAACCCCATGGTGAAGCACTACGCCTAATAAAGCCTTTATCCAGCAAGTCTTTCAGTTGATCCTTCAACTCCTTTAGATTAGCAGGAGTCATTCTATAAGGAGGAATAGAAATGGGTTGTGTACTTGGTAGCATATCGATAGCAAAATCAATATCCCGTTTTGGAGGGATACCAGGGAGTTCGTCTGGAAATACATCTAGAAACTCATTAACTATCGGAATAGACTGAAGAGTCGGTGGTTCTGCATCTATATCATGAACGTGAACAGGATGATAAATACAACCCTTGGTAATCATCCTCCTTGCCTTAAGATAGCAAATAAACCTACATTTAGGCATTGTTGTATCGCCTTTCCATTCCCGAACTGCCTATTCTGGAAAGTGGAATCTAACAATCTTTGTCCGACACTCAACATTAGCATAACAAGATGCTAACCACTCCATACCCATAATGACGTCAAAATCAACCATCTCTAATTCTACCAGGTCTACAGAGGGCTGACGGTCGATAATTTATACCGTGCAACTGGTGTAGATAAAATAAAGGGTCGATCTAATGACTCTACTACTATATATAACCTACCCGTAATAAATGGAGTAACATAAGACAAAGTAGATCCAGGATCTATCAAAGCATAAACACAATGGGAGCAAACAATCAATGTACCTGTCACAACATCTGGTGATGACTCTGAGTCTTGTCGGCCGGTTAATGAATATGTACGGTTCTGTCCTCTACCAGAACTAGATGCTCCCTCTCTACCTCCGCCTCTACCCCTACGTGCTGAAGTATGTAGTCCACGCACTGTAGATTGTGCTGATGAGGAGGAACCTACTACTGACTTGGTCGACTGACTTGTACCACCCTGACCAATGGTAGGGCAGTTTCTCTACCCAGGCCCCTCCTGTCCACAAGATTAACAACTTGTAGAACCCTGTCTGCACCTCCCGAAATGCATCCTACCGCAGGTAGTGCAATGCGGTGGGGATGTCCTAGCCTGGCCTGAACCCCTCTGCTGCTGCAAGCCTGATGTTCGTGAACCCTCACCTGAGCCTGACTGTTCCTGATGATCAAATCTACTACCCTGGAAGTGCTATGGTGGAGGTCTAGGTGGCCTAATAAAATATCGGAGTCTGGGACCACCCTAAAAATCTCCTTGCGAACCAACGGGCCCAGCCCACATCTGTCTCTCTCTCGAAACCCTCTAACTCGTATACTATAGATGTCGTCGATCCTCTATGCCCTTTGCGAAGGCCTGAATCCACGAGATATCCATATTATCATTTAGTGCAGCGATAGAACAAGCCTCGTTATAGTCTCAGTTAAGCCCTCCGACAAATCTACGTACCCTGTCATGCATTGTATCAACAAATGCTGGTGCATATCTAGCCAATGAATTAAATCTTAGCCCGTACTCTCAGACACTCATGCCACCTTGTTCTGACGTTCAGAAATTGGTCCACCCGGCCATCCCTAATCTCTCGAGGCAAATAGTGATCTATGAACGCTTCTGTAAAACAATCTCAAGTGGGTAGAGATATATTTTCTCCCCTAGATCTCTCCCAAGTTTCATACCACAATACTGCAACATCATGCAATCGAAATGCTCCTAACTCAACTGACTCAGTTGCTGAGGCATGCATGACTCTGAAGATCCTATGAAGCTGATCAACAAAGTGTCGAGGGTTGAAATGACCCAAAAAGTTCTTAAAAATGTGCTTCGGAAGTTACCGGAAACTTGTTTAGCTATATATAAAAAAAAAATCCATTTCGTTTTTCGAAAATCCGACTTCATATTCTTGTTTAGGGGGTCAAATTGAGTGGGGAATGGGTCTAACCCAAATTTTAGAGCAACCGTATCAAAACCCGAAATTTCCAAGTGAAGCCTTTTTCGAGGGTCTACTTTGGAGGGTCATATCTCCTAGCACACAAATTATTGGGTGGCCAATAACATATCCATGGAAAGCCCTTTGAGTTAGCTACCAACGCACTTCGTTTCACCTCATTCAGAGTTCGGACGAAGAAGTTATGCCTATTTTCGTAAAATCTGTCCGGCGGGAAAGGCAATTTCCCGTGAGCGTTTTTACTGTTCACCCGCCTCATTTTTTTTTCTAAGTGTTGGACCATTTTTCCAAAGGGCATATGTTATTTCCTATATACCATTAGTTTAATTCCCATCTCT
Organism: Solanum stenotomum; assembly: GCF_019186545.1. Classification (NCBI taxonomy): domain Eukaryota; kingdom Viridiplantae; phylum Streptophyta; class Magnoliopsida; order Solanales; family Solanaceae; genus Solanum; species Solanum stenotomum. The sequence goes on from NC_064288.1 coordinate 29,302,935, forward strand.
AAAACATTTCCCAAAACACCTCTCCCATACTTAGACACATTTTCTCTCAAGTTCTCTCAAGAACCCTAATCCAAAACCTTCCTCAAGATTGAAGAGACTCTTGCTCCAAGTTCCAAGCTTCCATTGAAGACACTCTCAAGACCTTCATAAAAACTCAAGGTATGTGGTGTTGAACTCATGGGTCCTTCCACCCATAGTGCCTAGACTCTATTCTACTCACTAATTCATGGTTTAAGTTAAGATTCATAAATTAGTCTTGTTCTTTGTAATAATTTCCTGCACATTGAATTTTAAACATGAAAAGTGATTGTTTTGAGCATGTTGTGACTCTAGAACTTGAATCTAAATTTGGAATGGATGTGGAGATTTTCATGTGGTATTGTGGGTGTTAAAAGGTGTTGTTGTAGGTTGTTCACTGGTTTGGCTGCATAATTACTACCCTATTTTCCATGCTCTTTGATTCCATTACATGCCTTCAAGGTGTTTGACAAAATGTCCAACTATGGAGAATTGATGAATCGATGCTTTAAAGCTTGAGTTATGAGATGTATGGCAATCCAGAGATGTGTTGATGACAAACTAAGCTTGTGTATATGTTCATTCCATACGTGAGATTGCATTAGAGCCTAATGGGAATTTCCTATATAAAGTGTTGCATGACCATGCCCGGTCCGGGGGAAAAGAACCGGACAACCATGTGAGAGGTTTATATCTCACCACCTAGGATGCTTGGGGTGTGACCAACATCAACCATGTGAGAGGTTTATATCTCACCACCTAGGATGCTTGGGGTGTGACCAACATCAACCATGTGAGGGGTTTATACCTTGCCACCAGGGTGTCCGGGTGTGAACGGCATCCCCCATCCTAAGTTGGGGTTATAGATTGGTTGGATCATGCATACACATATGATATCTACTATTAGTATAGATTTACTTAAACATGTTTTGACTTCACTTTGATCATGCATCCTCATATTGTTATTCATAATGCCTATGAAACTATTTCTTGTATTTCGATTGTGTCCTTGTCTATTGTTGTGTTGCACCCCGCATACTTAGTACATTCCAAGTACTAACGCATATTTTGCCTACATGATGTCACCATGTAGGGACCGGAGCTACTCTTGATCCTTCTCTCCATTCACGTGGCTAGTTCGGTGCTTATCCGAGTTGCTGGTGAGTCCTCAATGATTCGAGGGCTATGTTATGTTTCCTACTCCTATGATTTGAGACTTTAGCTTGCAATTGTATTTTGACTATGAGGGGAGCCGGTAGTATGTCATGGCCCCGTCCTATCTATGTATGTAGAGGTGTGCGTTGGACAAGTATTTTGTAAATGAGCTCGACTCTTGTTCTATGATGTCATTTTGAAATGGTTTGCCCTTAGTCCCTATTTCCCGTTAAATAAATGTTGAATGTACTTCCGCGACCGATGAAGTGTGATGACAAGTTTGAGAGGCTTGTTTGGGGTTCCTTCGGGTTCCTCATTCGCCATGTCACGTCTAGGCCCTAGGCTTGGGTCGTGACAAGGGTCTTCTTTGCGATCTATCCCTGTAAACTGTGGAGGGTTCAAGGCAAGAAATTCACAAACTATCGAACTTCTGGGCCCTTCAGAAGGTCTTGCAATATCTGGCACAACTGGTTGGCACTGTGCAGCTACTAACTGTGCTAACATATATACTGCAGTCTTCAAATTCTGATCAGATGGAATAGGAGGAACTAGAGGTGGTACTGCTAGTCGAGCCGGAAGTCCTGTAGCCCTCGGAGGCTCCTGAAGCTGTGGAGAAGCTATAGGGGGCTGAGAAGATGTCTCCCCCTAGGTCTCACAATGGGCCACCTCCACCTGTGGTACTTTGTCGGTACCCTAGCTTGCAGTTGTATCTAGCCCCTGGCTAGTTGTAGTCAGTGTCAATCATCTCTATCTGCATACAAGTATCAATTATAAGCCAGAAACCTCAACCCTTAAGACACCGCTCTATAGCACGAAGTGAGCAAAAGAAGGATAGTCATTATAACATGCCCGACAGCTTCTTGCTTATCGAATGTGGTGCACAACACATTTATAAACAAGACTCTACTAGACATGGCTTGCAAACTCCCTAGGATATGACGTTTCTCTGATACCAAGTTTTGTCACGCCCCAAACTCGAGAGGTGCAACTGGCTCCTAATACCAAAACTCAGGCCCAAGCCAACCCTACTGAACCATTTGATACTAGCGCATGGCAGCCACATGCAATCAAGAATCAAACAAGTATATCTCGGATTAAAACTAAGCCATCGGCCGGCAAGGCCCCTGCCAACTGATCTATAAAAGAAACAACTACTCTCAGGAGATCATATAAATAAATAGTCAACTAGCACAAAAGTCTTGATTGGACCGTCGAGGCCACCATGAAATCTATACCAAAACTAAAAGCAGTAAATATATCAATACAATACATCAAACAACTCATAAGCTTCCACAAACCAACAACATAGGCCAGCATGGCCATAGCGTAGGAATAAACCCCACACACTAGTCTGCAAGCCTCTAAGAGTAGTAAAGATTGGTGGTACACTGCCCCAGCCTACCCGTAATGATATACATACAACAAAAGGTAACAAAACTCCCAACTCTGGCAGCTCTGGAGGAAAGGGGCTAGCCAACCAGATAAAAGTCAATCTTGTTGCTGAGGAGGTCTACTCGGTCGTCTGCCAGGACCTGCATGCATGAATGCAGCTCCCCCAAGGCGATGGGGCGTCAGTACAAAATAATGTATAGAGTATGAAAGGCAATAGACTATGATGAGGTATCCTGATATACTAGAATAATCCAATAAATAAATCAAGGATAAGATAAGTGTACTGACCTGCTCCTAAATCTAAACTTATCAAAAATAATAAAACAACAACCTAACCAAGCCCCCATAAACTCGGCAGGTACAACCAGCACACAAGACCACCTAATCAGGCCCCCATAAACCCGGAAGGTGCCAACCATTATATATACCCCTATTAGTAGTCCCCTAGCCCCGTAGGCAGTTACATAGCCCTCTTAGGCATTAATATAGACTCTTAGGTAGCACATAGCTCCCTTAGGCATCAATGTAGCTTATAGACAACTGATAGCCCTCTTAGGCAAAAACATGGCCCTGTAGGAAGCAAATAGCCCTCTTAGGCATCAATATAGCCCTGTAGGCAACTCATAGCCCTGTTAGGCATCCATATAGCCCTGTAGGCAGAACATAGACCTTCTAGGCATAGATCACATTCCTGAACGTAACCACAATAGCCCGAACGACAATAATAACAATCCAACCGCTAAAGGTGTGCAATTTAGTTATAAGCAACCTATACAAATAGCCTCTAAGTCGTGTCCAACAAAGGGACACTACTAACTAAATAAGAATCCCAATAAGGGAGGATTATATCAACTCGAGCAGCCAACAATCAACAATCACGGATACAAGTATATCAAGGATAACAACCCAAATACATTTCTTCTAAACTTTAAGGAAAAATGTCGTAAGTAAGGAATAGCCTCAACATACCTTTTTAGCTAAATTAATGTGGCCTAATGACTTTTACTTAATACTCCGTCGATACTCGATCTTAAGGTCGTAATACGCTCCTAAACCTTCAAATTTATCCAAACCCTTGCTGTCCAACACTAAAATGTGATATGCTACGCAATCGATAAAACAAATTACACCACGATGATGAGCCCAACGCGTAGAACAAATTTCGTCAAGGACTTAAGTCGAGAATATCTATATTTCACCTGATCCTAGAAATGTGTTTCTCTAATTACTCTAATTTTCAGCTAAAAAATGGTGAAAAAAGTCAAAGGAGAAGATATATGTAGCATTCCACCGACCTAGGGCCCCACCTCACGTGCCTACTTGTGCAGTCCCACGAAAATGTGAATATCTCCCTATTATGAAGTCGTATGAACCAACGGTTTGATGCGTTGGAAACTAGACTCGTAGATCTTCGATTTCATGCATCGCGGGAACCATAACCCTTAATATATTGGGAGAAAACATCCGAGACATTTCACTCAAATTTCAGACAAATCTTTAAAATGGAATTTACAGTAACTTTCGCCAACTTTTATTTTGTCACTTACCTAACTTCAAAACTTAAGATACCACACTTGAACAATTATAATATCACATAACATATCATTTATAATTTATTACTCACCCTCCTTGTCTTTACATGAAGATACGAGTTAATTTAGACGTTTTTAAAAGTCAGGGTGTTACATCCTTCCTTTCTTAGAAACATTCGTCCTCGAATGAAAAATCTGAGTCACTCTGTTCAGTCCTTAGGAGTTGCCAAAATTTAGGCAGTGTATCCTTTGTAAATGTCACTATCCAGGAACCTGAAATGTAAAATTTCTAACATAGACATCTCACATGACAACATAAATAGATAAGCGTTATAGCTCCACCACAATACTGCGAGCAAATATACAATGACAACCACAATAATAATAATAATAATAATAATAAGCAATAGCATATATGTATATATGTAGGTATCTTACCTTACTACCTTAATATAAACTAATATGACATCACCCTGGGGTATGAAACAAGTGAGGATATTTGGACTTTATGCCATCCTCAGCTTCACATGTCACCTCTTCTCTATTTTTGTTCCTCCACAATACTTTAACTGAAGCTAGCTCTTTGGTCTTCAATTTCTGGACCTGCCGAACTAATATAGCAACTAGAGTTTCCTCGTAGGACAACTGCTCTGTGATTTGAACATGCTCAACTGGGACAACCCGAGAAGGGTCTCCGACACACTTCCGTAGCATCGATACATGGAAAACTGGATGAACAAATTTTAGCCCCAAAGGCAATTCTAACTCATAAGCTACTAGTCCTACCCTTTGAAGCATCCGGTATGACCCAATGAATCTTGGACTAAGCTTTCCCTTTTTGTCAAATTGCATAACACCTTTCATAGGAGATACTTTTAAGAATACCCAGTCATTGACAGAAAACTCTAAGTCTCTTCGCTGTACATCTGAGTATGACTTCTGTCGGATTTGAGCGATTAGCAGCCTCTCCCGAATGAGCTTAACTTTATCCACCGTCTGCTGGACTAAGTCGGGTCCAATCAACCCTAACTCACCTACCTCGAACCATCCAATGGGGGATCTACATTTTCTCTCATACAAAGCCTCATAAGGTGCCATCCCGATGCTGGAATGCCAACTATTTTATGTATGCGAACTCTATAAGAGGTAAGTGGTCATCCCAACTCGCCTTGAAGTCTAGCGCGCAGGCCTGTAACATATCTTCGAGTGTCAAAATTGTGCGCTCAGCCTGGCCATCTGTCTGAGGGTGAAAGGCAGTACTAAGATTAACTTGTGTCCCCAGTCCTTTCTGGAAGGACTTCCAGAAGTTGGTGGTAAATTGTGCTCCTCTATCAGAGATAATAGATATTGGGACACAGTGTAGCCTAACAATCTCTCTAATATAGATCCCTGCATAGTCTTCACCCGAAAAAGTAGCCCTGACTAGTAAAAAGTGGGCTGATTTTGTTAGTCTATCAACAATTATCCAAATAGAGTCAAACTTGCGAAGCGATTTAGGTAACCCTGTAATAAAATCCATATTAATTGCTTCCTACTTCTACAAAGAAATGGCTATTTCCTGAACTAGCCCAGCGAGCTTTTGGTGCTCAACCGTCACCCGTTGGCAGTTATGACACTGTGCCACAAATTCAGCAATGTCCTTCTTCATACCGTGTCATCAATATATCTCCGTAATATCATGGTGAATCTTCGTCGAACCAGGGTGAATAGAACAACGGGAATGATGTGCCTCTTCAATAATTCGATGTCGAAGCCCTGCAACATTTGGAACACACAATCTATCGATGTATTAGAGAACTCCATCTTTTGCTATATTAAATGCTAAAGACTATGGATCTTGAGCCTTGTCTCTGAGATTATGTAACCTAGGATCCTCTTGTTGCCGTTATTTTACTTCTACAACTAAAGATGATATGGCTGTATCCTGAATTGTCACCCCACTATCGTCTGCCTCTACCAATCTGACTCCTAAGCTAGCTAACTGATGAAGCTCTCGCGCTAGCTCCCACTTCTCAACACTTATGTGGGATAAACTACACATTGATTTTTGACTGAGGGAATCGGCTACCACATTTGCCTTTCCTGGATGATATAAAATATTCACGTCGTAGTCTTTCAGTAACTCAAGCCATCGACTCTATCGCAAATTTAACTCCTTCTGTCTAAATATATATTGAAGGATCTTATGATCTGTGAAGATGTCAATATGAACGCCATACAAATAGTGTCTCCAGATCTTTAACGCATGCAGAACTGCAGCCAACTCTAAATCGTGGGTCGGATAGTTCTTCTCATGCTTCGTCAACTGCCTTGAAGCATATCTGATAACCTTACCATGTTGCATTAGAACACATCCCAACCCAACACCAGTAGCATCACAATACACCACATAGCCTTCGGAACCGTCTGGTAATTCAAGAACTGGTGCTGATGTCAACCTATCCTTCAGCTCCTGGAAAATGTGCTCACAAACACTAGTCCACCGAAACTTAGCTGCTTTTTGAGGCAGCTTCATTAATGGGCCAGAAATTGAAGAAAATCCCACTACAAACCTTCTGTAGTACCCAGCTAACCCTAAGAAACTACGAACCTCAGTCAAAGTAATAAGTTTGGGCCAAGTCTCTACAGCCACAATCTTTTGTGTATCAACCGCAATGCCTGCATCTGATACAATATGGCCTAAGAAAGCTACAGATTCTAACCAGAACTCACACTTAGATAACTTGGCATAAAGTTCTCGATCTCGAAGAACCTGAATGACTGCTCGCAGATGATTTGCATGCTCTTCTTTTGAACGTGAATACACCAAAATATCATTAATAAATACAATCACAAACAAGTCTAGATATGGCCTGAATATACTATTCATCATGTCCATGAACACTGCTGGGGCATTAGTTAATCCAAAAGACATTACCAAGAACCCAAAGTGTCCATATCTACTTCTAAAAGCTTTCTTTGGAACGTCTTTCTCCCGAACTCGAATCTCGTGGTACCCTGATCTCAATTAATCTTTGAGAAACATTTATCACCTTGTAACTAATTAAAAAAGTCATCTATCCTCGAAAGGGGATACTTATTCTTTATAGTTGCCTTATTCAGTTGTCGGTAATCGATACACATCTATAGTGAGCCATCTTTCTTCCTTACGAACAACACTGGTGCACTCCATGGTGAAGCACTAGGACTAATAAATCCTTTATCCAGCAATTCTTTCAACTGATCCTTCAACTCCTTTAGCTCAGCAGGAACCATTCTATAAGGAGGGATAGATATGGGTTGTGTACTTGGTAGCATATCGATAGCAAAATCAATAGCCCATTTTGGAGGGATACCAGGGAGTTCGTTTGGAAATACATCTAGAAACTCATTAACTATCGGAATAGACTGTAGAGTCGGTGGTTCTGCATCTATATGATGAACGTGAACAGGATGATAAATACAACCCTTGGTAAGCATCCTCCTTGCCTTAAGATAGAAAATAAACCTACCTTTCGGCATTGTTGTATCGCCTTTCCATTCCCAAACTACCTATTCTGGAAAGTGGAATCTAACAATCTTTTTCCGGCACTCAACATTAGCATAACAAGATGCTAACCAGTCCATACCCATAATGACGTCAAAATCAATCATCTCTAATTCTACCGGGTCTGCAGAGGTCTGACGGTCGATAATTTCTACAGTACAACCGCGAAAGACTCTCCTGGCAATAGTAGACTCACCAACTGGTGTAGATACAATAAAGGGTCGATCTAATGACTCTACTACTATATATAACCTTCCCGCAATAAATGGAGTAACATAAGACAAAGTAGATACAGGATCTATCAAAGCATAAACACATTGGGAGCAAACAATCAATGTACCTGTCACAACATCTGGTGACGACTTTGAGTATTGTCGGCCGGTTAATGAATATGTACAGTTTTGTCCACTACCAGAACTAGATGCTCCCTCTCTGCCTCCGCCTCTACCCCTACGTGCTGAAGTATAGAGTCCACGCACTGTAGACTGTGCTGATGAGGAGGAAACTACTGCTGACCTGGTCGACTGACTTGTACCACCCTGACCAATGGTAGGGCAGTTTCTCTACCCAGGCCCCTCCTGTCCACAAGATTAACAACTTGTAGAACCCTGTCTGCACCTCCCAAAATGCATCCTACCGCAGGTAGTGCAACGCGGTGGGGATGTCCTAGCCTGGCCTAAACCCCTCTGATGCTGCAAGCCTGATGTTCGTGAACCCTCACCTGAGCCTGACTGTTCCTGATGATCAAATCTACTACCCTGGAAGTGCTATGGTGGAGGTCTAGGTGGCCTAATAAAATATCGGAGTCTGGGACCACCCTAAAAATCTCCTTGCGAACCAACGGGCCCAGCCCACATCTGTCTCTCTCTCGAAACCCTCTAACTCGTATACTATAGATGTCGTCGATCCTCTATGCCCTTTGCGAAGGCCTGAATCCACGAGATATCCATATTATCATTTAGTGCAGCGATAGAACAAGCCTCGTTATAGTCTCAGTTAAGCCCTCCGACAAATCTACGTACCCTGTCATGCATTGTATCAACAAATGCTGGTGCATATCTAGCCAATGAATTAAATCTTAGCCCGTACTCTCAGACACTCATGCCACCTTGTTCTGACGTTCAGAAATTGGTCCACCCGGCCATCCCTAATCTCTCGAGGCAAATAGTGATCTATGAACGCTTCTGTAAAACAATCTCAAGTGGGTAGAGATATATTTTCTCCCCTAGATCTCTCCCAAGTTTCATACCACAATACTGCAACATCATGCAATCGAAATGCTCCTAACTCAACTGACTCAGTTGCTGAGGCATGCATGACTCTGAAGATCCTATGAAGCTGATCAACAAAGTGTCGAGGGTTGAAATGACCCAAAAAGTTCTTAAAAATGTGCTTCGGAAGTTACCGGAAACTTGTTTAGCTATATATAAAAAAAAAATCCATTTCGTTTTTCGAAAATCCGACTTCATATTCTTGTTTAGGGGGTCAAATTGAGTGGGGAATGGGTCTAACCCAAATTTTAGAGCAACCGTATCAAAACCCGAAATTTCCAAGTGAAGCCTTTTTCGAGGGTCTACTTTGGAGGGTCATATCTCCTAGCACACAAATTATTGGGTGGCCAANTGTCCACTACCAGAACTAGATGCTCCCTCTCTGCCTCCGCCTCTACCCCTACGTGCTGAAGTATAGAGTCCACGCACTGTAGACTGTGCTGATGAGGAGGAAACTACTGCTGACCTGGTCGACTGACTTGTACCACCCTGACCAATGGTAGGGCAGTTTCTCTACCCAGGCCCCTCCTGTCCACAAGATTAACAACTTGTAGAACCCTGTCTGCACCTCCCAAAATGCATCCTACCGCAGGTAGTGCAACGCGGTGGGGATGTCCTAGCCTGGCCTAAACCCCTCTGATGCTGCAAGCCTGATGTTCGTGAACCCTCACCTGAGCCTGACTGTTCCTGATGATCAAATCTACTACCCTGGAAGTGCTATGGTGGAGGTCTAGGTGGCCTAATAAAATATCGGGGTCAGGGACCACCCCTGAAAATCTCCCTGCGAACCAATGGGCCTAGCCCACTTCTGTCTCTCTCTCGACCCTCTCACTCGTATACTGTAGATGTCATCGATCCTCTACGTCCTGTGCGAAGGCCTGAATCCACAAGATATCTATATTATCATTTAGCGTAGTGGTAGAACTATCCTCGATATAGTCTGAGTTAAGCCCTCCCACAAATCTACGTACCCTGTCATGCATTGAATCAACAAATCCTAGTGCATATCTACACAATGAATCAAATCTCAGCCCGCACTCTCGGATACTCATGCCACCTTGTCGGAGGTTCAGAAACTGGTCTCCCCCTGGGTCTCACAATGGGCCACCTCCACCTGTGGTACTTAGTCGGTACCCTCACTTGCATTTGTATCTAGCCCCTAGCTAGTTGTGGTCAGTGTCAGTCATCTCTATCTGCATACAAGTATTAATTATAAACCAGAAACCTCAACCCTTAAGACACTGCTCTATAGCACGCGGTGAGCAAAAGAAGGATAGTCATTCTAATATGCCCGGCAGCTTCTTGCTTATCGAATGTGGTGCACAACATATTTATAAACTAGACTCTACTAGACATGGCTTGCAGACTCCCTAGGATACGACGTTGCTCTGATACCAAGTTTTGTCACGCCCCAAACTCGAGGGGCGCAACTGGCTCCCAGTACTAAAACTTAGGCCCAAGCTGACCCTGCTGAACCATTTGCTACTAGCGCATGGCAGCCACATGCAATCAAGAAATCAATGAAGTCTATCTCGGCTTAAAACTAAGCCATCGGCCGACAAGGCCTCTGTCAACTAATCTATAAAAGAAACAACTACTCCCAGGAGATCATATAAATAAATAGTCAACTACCACAGAAGTCTTTATTGAGCCGTTGAGGCCACCATGATATCTATACCAAAACTAAAAGCAGGTACACATCAATACAGTACATCAAACAACTCATAAGCTTCCGCAAACCAACATCATAGGCTAGCATGGCCATAACATAGCTATAAACCCCACACACTAGTCTGTAAGCCTCTAAGAATAGTAAAGATTGGTGGGACAGGGCCCCAGCCTACCCATAAAGATATATACAACAAAAGGTAACAAACCTCCCAACTTTGGCAGCTCCGGTGGAAGGGGTCTAGCCAACCAGATAAAAGTCAATCATGTTGCTGAGGAAGCCTACTCGGTCGTCTGCCAAGACAGACATGCATGAATGCAGCGCCCCCAAGGCCATGAGGCGTCAGTACAAAATAATGTACAGAGTATGAAAGGCAATAAACTATGATGAGGTATCCTGATATACTAGAATAATCCAATAAATAAATCAAGGCTAAGATAAGTGTACTGACCTACTTATAAGTCTAAACTTATCAAAAATAATAAAACTACAACCTAACAAAGCCCCCATAAGCTCGGCAGGTACAAACAGCACACAAGACCACCTACTCAGGCCCTCATAAGCCCGGAAGGTGCCAATCAGCATATATACCCCTATCAGTAGTCCCCTAGCCCCGTAGGCAGTTACATAGCCCTCTTAGGCATTAATATAGCCCCTTAGGTAGCGCATAGCTCCCTTAGGCATCAACGTAGCTTATACATAACTCATAGCCCTCTTAGGCAAAAACATGGCCCTGTAGGAAGCACATAGCCTGCTTAGGCATCAATATTGCCATGTACACAACTCATAGCCCTGTTAGGCATCCATATAGCCCTGTAGGCAGAACATAGCCCTTCTAGGCATAGATGACATTCCTGCAGGTAACCACAATAGCCCCAACGACAATAATAACAATCCAACCGCTAAAGGCGAGCAATTTAGTTATAAGCAACCTATACAAATAGCCTCTAAGTCGTGTCCAACAAAGGGACACTACTAACTAAATAAGAATCCCAATAAGGGAGGGTTATATCAACTCGAGTAGCCAACAATCAACTATCACGGCTACAAGTATATCAAGGATAACAATCCAAATATATTGCTTCAAAACTTTAAGGAAAAATGTCATAAGTAGGAAATAGCCTTAACATACCTTTTTCTCTAAATTCACGGGGCCTAATGACTTTTACTCAATACTCCCTCGATACTCGATCTTAAGGTCGTAATATGCTTCAAAACCTTCAAATATATCCAAACCCTTGCTGTCCAACACTAAAATGTGATAAGCTACGCAATCAATAAAACAAATTATTTAACTATGATGAGCCCAACGCGTAGAACAACTTTCGTCAAGGACTTAAGTCGAGAAAATCTATATTTCACTTGATCCTAGAAATGGGTTTCTCTAATTTCTCTGATTTTCAGCTTAAAAATGGTGAAAAAAGTCAAAGGAGAAGATATAAGTAACATTCCACCGACTTAGGGCCCCACCTCACGTGCCTGCTTGCGCTGTCCCACAAAAATGTGAATATCTCTCCATTATGAAGTCGTATGAACAAACAGTTTGATGCGTTAGAAACTAGATTCGTAGATCTTCGATTTCATGCCTCGCGGGATCCATAACACATAATATATTGGGAGAAAATATCCGAGACATTTGACTCAAATTTCAGACAAATATTTAAAAAGGAATTTTCAGTAACTTTCGCCAACTTTTATTTTGTCACTTACCTAACTTCAAAACTTGAGATACCACAGTTGAACGTTTAAAATATCACATAACACATCATTTATAATTTATTACTCACCCTCCTTGTTTTTCCATGAAGATACGAGTTAATTTGGACATTTTTAAAAGTCAGGGTATTACATCCTTCCCCCCTTAGAAACATTAATCCTCGAATGAAAAATCTGAGTCACTATGTTCAGTCCTTAGGAGTTGCCAAAATTTAGGCAGTGTATCCTTTGTAAATGTCACTATCCAGGAACCTGAAATGTAAAATATCTAACCTAGACATCGCACATGACAACATAAATAGCTAAGCATTATAGCTCCACCACAATAGTGCGAGCAAATATACAATGACAACCACAATAAGAATAATAAGCAATAGTATATATATATATATTTATATATATAGGTATCTTACCTTACTGCCTTAATATAAAGTAATATGACATCACCCTGGGGTATGAAACAAGTGAGGATATTCGGACCTCATGCCATCCTCAGCTTCTCAGGTCACCTCTTCTCTATTTTTGTTCCTCCACAATACTTTAACTGAAGCCACCTCTTTGGTCCTCAATATCCGGACCTGCCAAACTAATATAGGAACTGGAGTTTCCTCGTAAGACAACTCCTCTGTGATTTGAACATCCTCAACTGGGACAACCCGAGAAGGGTCTCCTACACACTTCCGTAGCATCGATACATGGAAAACTGGATGTACAGATTTTTTCCCCAAAGGCAATTCTAACTCGTAAGCCACTAGTCCTACCCTTTGAAGCATCCGGTATGGCCCAATGAATCTTGGACTAAACTTTCCCTTTTTGCCAAATCGCATAACACCTTTCATAGGCAAGACTCTTAAGAATACCTTTTTCGCTAAATTCACGTGACCTAATGACTTTTACTCAATACTCCCTCGATACTCGATCTTAAGGTCGTAATACGCTTCATGACCTTCAAATACATCCAAACCCTTGTTGTCCCAACAATAAAATGTGATATGCTATGCAATCGATAAAACAAATTATACCACGATGATGAGCCCAACGCGTAGAACAACTTTCGTCAAGGACTTAAGTCGAGAAAATCTATATTTTACTTGATCCTAGAAATGGGTTTCTCTAATTTCTCTGATTTTCAGCTTTAAAATAGTGAAAAAAGTCGAAGGAGAAGATATATGTAACATTCCACCGACTTAGGGCCCCACCTCACGTGCCTGCTTGCGTAGTCCCACGAAAACATTAATATCTCTCTATTACGAAAACGTATGAACAAACGTTTTAATGCGTTGGAAACTAGACTCGTAGATCTTCGATTTCATGCCTCGCAGGAACCATATCTCTTACTAGATTGGGTGGAAACGTCCGAGATATTTGACTCAAATTTCAGACAAATCTTTAAAAAGGAATTTACAGTAACTTTCGCCAACATTTATTTTGTCACTTACCTAACTTCAAAAATTGAGATACCACACTTGAACACTTAAAATATCACATAACACATCATTTTTAATTTATTACTCACCCTCCTGGTCTTTACATGAAGATACGAGTTAATTTAGACATTTTTAAAAGTCGGAGTGTTACACTTATGCTTTGAGTTAACTAAAGAATAAGAGTACAAGTTCATTTCTTCAAAGATTATATGGGTACTAAGTATTCGCAAGAGTTAAAAATATTTTCACATTTGAACAAGAAAGGAAACACCAATTTCCAAGAGAGCCTTTAAGCAACAGTTTGATCAATTATCTCAAACCAAAGAAAGAGTTTTCTTTTTAAAATGGATGAGCTAAGTATATTTTTGGGAGTAGTGTTGAGCACCGATATGGAAATGCGAGTTCATAATAACTCAAGTCTCCATAAACCATTTAGCCATCATGGGTGGAAAGGATCATACTTTTTAGATGATTCCTTAGTGCTTTTAAGCATAGACTAGTGGATACACTTACTTAAGGAATTATATATGATGACAAAGTATAGGACGGTTCTGGTAGAGTGCGCATGACATTGTATCATCACTTAGGCTCATAGTGGTAGTTGTCGATTAGAGAAACTCCCACAGTTTTATACTACTTTACATGTAAACAGAGTTGATATTTTGCATCTCTTTAACAAATTGTGTTGCTTCTACTATTTTAAATACGTTGTACAACTGTACCATTATTGTCGTTTTACTTTGCATTTCAGTTGAGTTATTCATAAGTTGAGTACAACTGTACCAAGGTAAGTGTTCTTTTCAGATTCTTTTCAAGCTTATGTCTTGTTTAGCATTCCCCTCGCATACTTATATATTCAATGTACTGATGCCATATAGCCTGCATCAGTTTATGATGCAGACATAGGTAACCAGAATCAACATCCATTGCCTCGTTGATCCACTTGAGCACTCAGAGTTATTTTGTGAGCCTCTTTGCTTTCACGAAGACTCATTTTACATTGCGTCAGCACTTTTGTTGTTAGGATGATCGGGGGTCTTATGCCGACTTCCCTCCTTGTTTTAAAGGCTTCATAGACTGTTAGTAATCCAGTTGTTTTTACATTGTTATTTCTTATGTTAATATTTAAGTTTCCATTTATGGCTAGTTGAATGTTTTCTCCTTAAACGTTTTAAGTTTAATTTGAGCCCGTTGTTTTATAAGTGCATTTGATCATTGTAATAATGCTTAGAGTCTTCCACTGAGTAAGTAAGTCAGGCCAAGGGTTCTGTTGGGGCCAGCAATGGTTCTGAGTGCCAGTCCTGCCAAGCGTGTAGGCTCGAGGCATGACAAACTTGGTATTAGAGGCCAGAGTTCAAGAGTACTAGGGAGTCTATGAAGCTGTGTCTATAGAGTCCTAGTTATTGATGTGAAGTGCACCACATCTATAATTAGGAGGCTGGAACACTTGGGAAATTACCTCACTTCTTTCATACTCATTTTGTGCGTTAGAGTTTGATCTCTAAAATGTTTCTTCTAATTCGTGCTTGTGCTTTTGTTTCAGTTATCTGAGGTCGTCTTGCTAGGAGGAAATTTTAGGAGCAAGGGGTACCTAATGCACGAGAAGTGCAACCCCAAGGTAAAGTCATGAATGTTGAGTTCAGGGAAGTGATTCGAATGTTAAGCCAAGTTGTAACTAACCAGGTAAGGAAACAAAGAGAAGCTAGACAATAAGAGACTGATTCTTCGAGGATCCGAGTGTTCTTAAGGATGAAACCTCCATGTTTTACTGGTTCAAGAACTACTGAGGATCCGTAGAGTTTTATTGAGAAACTGAAAAAGGTATTTGAGGTTATGGACTTTGCCGATGCTGAGCAAGTACAACTAGATGCATATCAACTGAAGAATGTTGCTAGGACTTGGTTTGACCAGTGAAAGAAGGGTAGAGCTAAGGGAGCACTACTTGCGAGTTGGGCTTGTTTTGAGGAGGCCTTCTTGGGGCGTTTCTTTCCCCGACAACTGAGAGAGGCCAAGGTAAAAAAGTTTTTCACTCTTAAGCAGGATTCACTAAGTGTTCATGAGTACAACTTGATGCTCACCCATGTTTCCCAATACTCCCCGGAGATGGTTGCGTATATGAGAAGCAGGATGAGTCTTTTTGTTGCTTGGTTATCCCGTGTGTCAAGCAAAGATGGCAAGGCAGCGATGCTAATTGGTGACATAGATATATCAAGGTTGATGGTCTACGTGCAGCAGGTTGAGGAAGAGAAGCTGAGAGACAGGGAGGAGTTTAGAAACAAGAAAGCAAGGACAGGGAATGAATTCGGGCAGCAGAGAAATAATGTGAACCGGTCTTCTTTCCAACATAAGCAAAGGGGACCTTTTCCATCATTTGCTAGTGCACCTACACACAGAAACAAAGGTGAGTATAATAGTCAGAATTCCCAGCACATCTCAAGGTAGTATGGCACAAGGAGGTAACTAGGTTCGTGCATGTGCTAAGTGTTGTAGGACCCACCCAGGTACGTGACGCGATGTCTTTACATATTGTTTCATGTGTGGACAAGAGGGTCACTTTATGAAAGAGTGTCCTAAGAACCGGCAAGGTAATGTGAATCAGGGAAATAGAGCCTAATCTTCATCAGTTACTCCACGAGACTGGCTACACCTAGAGGAACTACTTTTGGTACTGACGGAGGAACAAACTATCTTTATGCGATCACTAGCCATTAAGAGCAAGATAATTTTCGAGATGTTGTCACTAGTATGATCAAAGTCTTTAATCTTGATGTTTATCTTTTGCTAGACCTAAGAGCAAGTTTATCTTTTGTTACTTCTTATGTTGCAAATAATTTTGATGTTCTTTTTGAGAAACTTAGTGAACCTTTTTGTGTTTCTACACCTGTTGGGGAGTCAATTCTAGCTGAGCGAGTATATCGTGATTGTGTCATTTCCATCAATCACAAGAATACCATGGTAGATTTAGTTGAGTTAGACATGGTAGATTTTGATGTCATTATTAGTATGGACTGGATTCATGCCTGTTATGCCTCCATTTACTGTAGGACTCGAGTTGTTAGGTTCCAAATTCCTAATGAGCCAATTATAGAGTGAAGTAGCAATTCAGCAGTGCCTAAGGGTTATTTCATTTCATACCATAAGGCGAGAAAGTTAGTTTCATAGGGGTGTGTCTATCACTTAGTCTGAGTTAATTACTCTAGTGTTGAGATACCTTATATTTAGTCAGTTTCAGTAGTAAAAGAGTTTCTAAAAGTCTTTCTTGATGATCTTCCCGGAGTCCCTCCTAAGAGAGAAATAGACTTCGGTAGAGACATTCTTCCAAATACTCATCCTATATCTATTCCAACATAGAGAATGGCTCCAGCAGATTTGAAAGAGCTAAAAGAGCAGTGGAAAGATCTCCTTTATAAGGGATTTATTTGGCCAAGCGTCTCACCTTGGGGTGCTCCGATCTTATTTGTGAGGAAGAAAGATGGTTCCCTTTGAATGGGTATATATTAATGCTAGTTGAACAAGGTTACCATCAAGAATAAATACCTTCTTCTGAGAATTGATTATCTTTTCGATCAGCATCAAGGTGCTACTTGTTTCTCTAAGGTAAACCTCAAATCAGGCTACCATCAATTGAGGGTAAGGGAATGTGATATTAAAAGGATATCATTCAGGACCCGATATGTCACTATGAGTTCCTAGTTATGTCCTTTGGTTTGACCAATGCGCCTGCAACGTTCATGGACCTTATGAATAGAGTATTCAAACCTTATTTAGATATATTTGTTATCGTATTCATTGATGACATACTAATCTATTCGAGGAATGAGGAAGATCATGCTAGTCATATGAGAATAGTTCTCCAAACTCTAAAGGATAGATAGTCATATGCCAAGTTCTCTAAGTGTGAGTTTTGGGTTGATTATGTGTCATTCTTAGGCCACATTATGGCTAGAGAGGGAATTAAAGTTGATACCCAAAAAATAGTGGCAGAGCAGAATTGGCCCAGACCCACATCTCCAACTGATATTAAGAGTTTCTTGCATTTGGCTGGCTATTGTAGAAGATTCCTAGAGGGGTTCTCATCTATTTCATCTTCTTTGACCAAGTTAACTCAGAAAACAGTGAAATTTCAATTGTCTGAAGCTTGTGAGAAAAGTTTTCAGGAATTGAAAAAGCGAGAAAAGTTTTCAGGAATTGAAAAAGCGGTTGACTACTGCCCCAGTATTGACCTTACCAAAAGGTACGCAAGGAATTGTTGTTTATTGTGATGCATCTAGATTTGGTTTTAGTTGTGAATTGATGCAGAATGGCAAGTTTATAGCCTACACCTCCAGACAATTTAAAGTTCATGAGAAGAACTATCCCACCCATGACTTAGAGTTGGTTGTTGTAGTATTTTCTTTGAAAATATGGCGCCATTATCTTTATGGTCTTAATGTGGATGTGTTCACCGATCACAAGATTCTTCAGTATGTATTTAGTCAAAAAGAGCTTAATCTCAAACAAATGAGGTGGTTAGAATTACTCAAGGATTATGACATAAGTGTTATTTACCACTCAGGTAAGGCTAATGTTGTTGTTGATGCCTTGAGCAGGTTGTCTATGGGTAGTACTACCCATTTTGAGGAAGAGAAGAAAGAGCTAGCAAGAGATGTGCGTACACTTGCATGATTGGGGGTTCGACTAGTGGATTCTAGAGAGGGAGGAGTAGTGGTGATGAATAGGGCTGAATTATCAATAGTGTCTGAAGTTAAGGAGAAACAATACCAAGATCCTACTTTTCTTGAATTGAAGGCAAATGTTCAGAAGCGAAAAGTAATAGCTTTTGAACGAGGGGGAAATGGTGTATTGAGTAATTAAGGTAGGTTGTGTGAACCAAGGGTAGATGAACTCCAAGAAAGGATCATGGAAGAACCTTATAGTTCCATATATTCTATTCATTCGGATTCCACAAAGATGTGTTGTGGCTTCAGAGAAGTTTATTGGTGGAGTAGTATGAAGAAGGGAATTGCAGAGTTTGTTACTAAGTGTCCAAATTGCCAACAAGTAAAAATAGAGCATCAAAGGCCAGGTTGGATGGCTCAGAATATACAACTTTTGGAATGGAAGTTTTAGATGATCAATATGGACATCATCACAGGTTTGTGATGTTTAATGTAATCAACTGACACAACTTCCAATTCAAGTGTCTACGATCGTACAATAGTAAGGTAACCCAACCAAGGGTTGGGGTCGAGTCCCAAGGGAGCGGTTTATGAGAATTAAGAGATAAGCGCGAACATGCTAGAGTTAACCATAGCCAAAAAACATTATTGAGTAAAAACTTGATAAATCAAGGGGTTGACACGAATGTCAATTATCAATGGAGGGGGGGGGGATTTGTAGTCAATTAACAACTAAAAACATCAAAAATATAAGGATATGAATATGGAGACGGGATTCTTGGGATGTGATAGGAATATGGGATAAAATATACTATCGTGTAAATGCTACTGATAGTAAATTGTTGACCATTTGTAACTAAGCTAGACTTTAGTGGGGTTAAATTCTCTCTCGAGCAACTTACCCCGAATCAACTCGATTTCTCTTGAACACTGAGTTTCAACAATTAAGCACAACCTCCGCCTTAGTCCATTCACCCTGTCGAGTTGAATGTGTGGGAGAAGGCCTAGGACTCACTCTCTTGAGCTAAACCCATGACGACCTAATAACCACCGGCTATCGATTTAGTACTGTTAGTTTTAAAACCTCTCTCTCGAGCAATTCAAAACACTAAGATGAAATCGTATTTGAAACTACAATCTCATTAAGTTCAAACACAACTACTAAATGAAATCACATTTCAACAGCGAATAGATTAACAATAAGCAACACCCAACAATAAATTTAACCCATATTCACACCCCAAGAATTGGAGTTTTAGCTACACATAGGAAAAAGGGAAGAAAATGATACCAAATTGAAATAACATCAACAGGGTATGATATATATTCATTTCAAACGAGTCTAGGATGAATAATCTCCAACACCGACTTCCAATTTCTTGGAGTTGGAAGTCTTCAAATCTTCAAGCTCAAGAAGAATGTCTCCCAAAAACTCTAAGAACTCCAAATGAAATATTCTATGTCTCAAAATACACTAATAATTTGATACTACTTGATACTAAGCTACAAAATTATATGGTTAATTATAATTTTTTAAAATTTGTGTTGCAACGGATCATTCTGCGCAATTTCGGGATCGCCGATGCACTCAGCGATCCACCCTTTGATCTAGTTCATCCCCTTTAATCTTTTGCCAACAATATCTTTTCGTTTTGAATCATTGGGTGATATAGTACTGCTTCACGAAACTGTTTGGCGACACGCCGACTGCTCATTTTAACCGATGACTTGGTCTTTTCCTTCAGGGCTCAGCACACTGGAATATTAGGAGAGATTAAGGCCATTCGGCACCTTGCCTAATGCATTTAACAATTCTCGTGCCTTCTTTTCTTCATCTTTTCAGCCGCCTTGTTCCTTTTTTCCAAGTAATGTCCATGATTTGCCTTAAACTCCATATACCTGAAACTTAAGGATTTATATCAAGACAAAATATGCATTTGAGAACACTAATTCAATCAAAATATAGCCCTAAATAAGTCCAAATTGTGGACTCATCAACACCCCCAACTTAAACTTCTGTTTGTCCTCAAGTAAAACTCAGGTTCAGCAATTCAAAAAGGGTGTCTCAAACAGTGCTACACAAGACTCAATCATGAATGTACATACAAGACTCAACTTACTCGTTCAATGATCAATTGTATACTCAAAGATTCAAGTTGTGACATACCATTACCAAAGATTCTCAAGCTCACAATACTTGCTTCAAATACAAGTTCAAGCTCAACCAAAGTGTTCAAATTCCCACACACAAAGAATTATTCCATATTAACACATAATGGTTCACAATTTAAAGGCTTTGCAATCAATTGCAACGCTCACACTCACAAAGATGAACACAATGCATGATTTCACCCATAGGTTTGCCCGTATTTTCCAATCAACACTTATTTCAGCTCACTCAAGATCACACTGGTCATTTCAAGGCTTGTAATGGGGTTGAGTGTAAGGGTATGGTCTTTTAGGCTCAATAGCTATAGTCCTCATGAAATGTGGTGTGAACAACACTTTCTTTCCTTTTATTCGTGATTGACATTCGTGCTCTTAAGTTGTCCCATTATTCACTTTTCATTGATAGTTGCAAACCCCATTTTCTTTGTATTTTCACAACTTTATTCCACAACTTTTTAACTCTTTTTCTTTTTCTTTCTTTTCTGTCTCTTTTTTTTATTTTTATATGGAGAGGTTCCATTTTTCTCAAAACCATGGGTAAAGGGGACTTTCTTGCACTTCTTGATTTACCATCTCATTTCACCACACCCCCAACTTAGGCTTTTGTCCTAAGTTGGCTATTCAAACAAACCACAAATCACGAGGATTATGGGTAATGGGTTGAGAAAGGTTATGTTTTCATCATGTTTCTTCCAAGAAAAAGTTTAGGCTCAAAGGGTGTTCAAAAGACGTTCACAAGCTCACCGGGTATGCCAAAAAAGAGGTATATGTTAAATTAGATCACACTCTTTAAAGTTTCCTAAGATCATCTCAAGAGTTCACATCACTTAGTCAACTGGACCAATGGGGAAAATTATAGCATTCACCATCCATAGTTCATGGTAAGTTCATCACACAAGGCATTGACACTGAAGTCAAAAAAGACTCCACACTTTCCCTAGTGTTCAACGTTAATCACAAGAGATTCAATTCGATAATAGGCTAGTCACAAAGAGATGCAAAGAGTTCACATATTGTCTATGCAATTTCATTTGGCCTCGTCTTAGCCGCACATTCATGTTCATTCGATTATGAGCACTATTTAAGTCACCAGGTATTGATAGGAATCGGTACTCAAAATTGTGAAAGAACGGCCACATTCAACACAAAAGGGGTGGCAAAATTTTTTGGAAGGGTCAAAAATCATTTGCAATTAAAAGCACAGAGCCACAAGCTCAAACCTTCCACAAAAAGCAGTGTTTAACACGAATTTAGCTCATAGCCCGAAATATAACAAAACTAAAGTCACAATCAACACACAAAGGTGGGCCTCACCCCACCACAAATAAAAATCATTTGTCCTCAAATGCAAATACAAATTATCCAACAGTGAAATACAACAAAATAGAGAGGGAGGTAACGAAAGGATCCTATCTACGTAGTCGCTCCATCTGTCTGGGCATCAGTTCACGATGCCTCACTATAAGCCTAGGCATCAGTACTAGAGATCACCTCAGGGGGAACAACAGTGCCAAATTCACCAATGTCTTTTGAGTGTGAGTCTGCCAAAAAGACAAGCACCACTCTGTAAAATCCCCTGGCCCATGAAGGAATATTAGGGTCTAGGGTAATGGTCTTCCTTTCAGAACTGGGCCTCTTGACCTTGCCTTTTCCACTAGTTGTGGGAAGTTTCGTGGCTTTGCCTTTCGACGTAGCTAGCTCTTCATTTATTGCAATCCCTTTGGACTTCTCTTGGGCTGGTGTTATTTTTTCAGCAGCTATTGATTTAGTCATGTCTGCGAAGTCTTAAATAGAAATTAGAAAAACTTAGACAAAGGCAAAGTAGAACAATTGCAGACAAACTCGCCAAACGAGATAGTGAATCACCGAATTTCTTAGGCGAGCTAGTTCGAGCTCACCGAATTTCTTAGGTGAGCTAGTTCGAGCTCGCCGAAGGAATTAGCTCAAAAACTGCAGCAAGAAGGTGATGTGGGAACAACTTCGGCATGTCGCCGAAAGTTTTCAGCGAATAAAAATAGTCTCACCGAAAGTTATAGTGCAAAAAGGGTTGAGGAGGGTAGACAAAACAGTGATCAAGAAGACTCTCAGCTAGTCGCCGAGTGCTTTTGGCGATCTCAAGCTTTTCGCCGAATGTTAAGGAATCCAACATTAAACAAAACTTGAAAGTAACGGTGAGATGGGGAACTTAAACGAACTGTAGAGTGGTTCGGTGAGCTCGACCCAGCTCGCCAAATGACCCAACGTGCCTACTTTTAACCTGCTTCTCGAAATCAACCCTTTGCAACCTCTGAAAACAAAATCTAAGCATGCGCTACTGAAATTAAGGTAGGACCCATAACAACCAAACAGAATCCCTCGAACTTTAATCCATTTTAAGGCATACAATTACGGGAATTCAATAGTCACAACTACTAGGGATAGATATCAGAGAGCCCAACACAAAAAAACTCGATATGATCAATTGCAAATAAGCATAATTTTTTATAAGATCAACTCGAGGAATAGAAAACCAACCTTTGGTGTTGACTATGAGAAGATTGAAATGCTAGGCAGACCTCCAGTTATTGTAGGAGTCCAAACGATGGTCTTCTTCGGGTTCGCCGACATGGTCGGCGATTCACCAATAATTTCCAGGGCTTGTTGAATTTTACAGGCTTCAATGTTAAATTGCCTTGAGTCTAATAGCGATCTGGGTCAGGGTCACCAGCCTTTTTGGCGATTCGCTGACTGGAGTTATAGCTCGCCAACCTGTGCTTTTCGAACATTCTCCACACATCCACCTGCACAATCAACACACCATTATTTTACCAAATCACAAACAAAAGCAATAAACAGAGTTTTGGGTTGCCTCCCAAATAACAGCTTAGTTAATATGGTAGCACGACGCAAGTCCACCTTCAAACCTCATTCTTAGGGTTAGCCATAGTATCACTAGGCAAAGCCCCCATGTTGTCTCAGATTGAGATGGGACGATATATGTCCTATTTGGGTCTTCAACTGCTTCATCGACACTGAATGGGAAATGACGGTCTTGCTAAGGGTAGATACATCTTCTTTCATTTCTTTTAAAAACATGTCTGACCCTTCAACTTGGGTGAGGATACGAGAGAGCATATCCTGATCAGACCTACCACCTTCCGAATCCTTCGGCTATTGGCGCTCATGGGGAGGCACATACATGTCCTTCTCCACATCCTTCTAGTTAGGATTTCGGTCTCTCCATTCTCTGTCACGATCTTTACAATTATCCTCTCTAGGCCAACCTTGGTTACCACCTTCCCTAGGGAGGTTTGAAAGATAATCACTGCCTTGGTTGCCTAGAAAATTGACCACCTCATTATACAAGCCTTCAAACTTTGTCTCGTCAGGATTTGCACACCCGACCCCAACGGGATTGACACTACGGGAACCATCCCCCATGACATTTTTAGATCAAATGTCAAGCCGCGTCATGATCTTGGCCATGTTTTGGTCTCTCTCTTGATCTTTCTCCATCTGCTCCTTAGTTATCTTAAATGTGAGAGGGGAGACGTGGTCTTCACGAGTGTACCACACCATGTTTATGGTAGTCATTCCATCTAAAAGTTGAGCAGCTATCGCGTAAGGTTGCTACATCAAACATCCCGTAGAAAGTTTGTCCGCAACACCTTTTTTGACTTAGTCCAGACTCCGGTAAAAATACTGCAGCAACACATTGTCGGGCAAGCCATGGGTTGGGCATTGAAGCACCAACTTTTTGAACCACAACGAAGTTTCATGTATAGGTTACACTTCTAGACACTTAAAGCTTTGAATACTGTCCCGAAGAGTCATCATCTTTGAAGGAGGGAAAATTGCACATTAAATGCGATGACTAATTCCTCCCACGAAGTGATTGGGTCACGTGGCAATTCAGCCAGCCACTTGCACGCCTCTCCCATCAATGAAAGTGGGAATAACCTTAATTGGACCGACTCTTGGAAGATATTCTTGAAAGAGAATGGTCCGCACACATCTAAAAGGTTTCTAAGATGTTCATGAGGTCCTCATGAGCCAAACCACTGAAAATCCCATTTAGTTGCAAGAGTTGCAACATTGTACTCGTGATGTGAAATACCGCATTCCCTTCGGCTAGAGGCAAGCGAATGGCACCAATACTGCCCATAAGATGGGGGTCATTAGCATAAGGCTCCTGGATATCGTTGTGATTTCCGATGTTGTCTTAATGGCCTACTTGGCTGCCATTGCTGTCCTTCACACTAATACTTCCTAAAATAGTCACATAAAGAAACAAAACTAAACTAAAAATTATGTAAATAAACTACGACTAACAAAAGCAAGATTCAACTCAACTCAAAATTCTCAAATAACACCACTCCCCGGCAGCGGCGCCATTTTGATATGTGACGTAATCAATTGACACAGCTTCCAATTCAAGTATTAACGATCGCATGCAATAATATAACCCAACCGAATGGGTTGGGGTCGAGTCCCAAGGGAGCGGTTTCTGAGAGTTAAGAGTTAAGCGTGAACATGCAAGAGTTAACCATAACTAAAAACATTATGGAGTAAAACATAAAAAATTAAAGAGGTTGACACGAATGTCAATTATCAATGGAGGTTTGTAGTCAATTAACAACTAAAAACAGCAAATATATAAAGAAACGAGATAGGGAGACGAGATTCTTGGGATGTGATAGGAATATGGGATAAAATATATTATCGGGTAAATGCTATTGATAGTCAATCACTGAATATTTGTTAATAGGGAAGACTTTAGTGGGGATAAATTATCTCTCGAGCAACTTACCCCGAATCAACTCGGTTTCTCTCGAACACTGAGTTCCAACAATTAAGCACAGCCTCCGCCTTAGCCCATTCACTCTCTCGAGCTAAATATGTGGGAAAAGGACTAGGATTCACTCTCTCAATTTGAACCCACGGCGACCCAATAACCATCGGCTATCAATTTAGTAGTCTTAGTTTTAAAACCTCTCTCTGGAGCAAGCCAAAAACAATAAGATGAAATCACATTTCCAACTACAATCTCATTCAGTTCAAACACAACTACTAAAGGAAATCACATTTAAATAGCGAATAGACCAACAACAAGAAACACCCAACAATAAATTTTACCCATATTCACAAAATCACAACCCGAGAATTAAGGTTTTAGCTAGACCTAGAGAAAGGGAAGAAAATGATACTGAATCGAAATAACATCAACTGGGCATGATTTATATTCACTTCAAGCGAGTCTAGGGTGAAGAATCTCCAACACCCATTTCCAATTTCATGGAGTTGGAAGTCTTGAAATCTTCAAGCTCAAGAAAAATGTCTCCAAAAGCTCTAAGAACCCAAAATGAATATTCTGTCTCAAAATTCAGTAATAATTCGATACTACTTGATACTAAGCTACAGAATTAAATGGGTATTAGAGTTTTTGAAAGTTTGTGCTGCGAGGGATCACTCACCGCAATTAGTCAGGATCGCCAATGCACTCGGAGATTCGTCCTTTGTCCTGGTTCATAGCCTTTCAGCTTTTGCCTCTAGTATCTTCACATTTTGAATCATTGGGCGATATAGTACTGCTTCGCAGAACTGTTCGGTGACGCGCCGACTTGATCATTCCCTTCAAGGCTTAGTACACTGGAATTTTTGGCGAGATTAAGGCCATTCGCCGACTCGCCTAATGCATTGGGCGATCCTCAGGCCTTCTTTTCTTCGTATTTTCATCCGCCTTGTTTCTTTTTGCCAAGTAATGTCTATGCTTTGCCTCAAACTCCAAATACATGAAACTTAAGGATTTACATCAATTATTGAGACAAAATATGCATTTGACGACACTAAATCTATCAAAATAAATCCCTAAATGAGTCCAAATTATGGACTCATCATGGACCTCTCAGTCAATTAAAAATGCTATGGCCCACTTTGCAGGTGAAATAATGATGTCAATTGTAACGAGATGGATGGCTCGACGATTGTCCACTGTAACAAGGTAGATGGCTTGATGATTGTCCAACTTGAACGAGGTGGATGACTCGTTATCTTGAAAGATTCATCCGTTTGATGCTTTCATCTATTCCTGAACTCAAAAAGGAACGATTAATAGACACAATATCGCTTTAGCTAGCAACTTGATCAAGAAAGTTTAAGAAAAAGATTAATGAGAAAATGGGTACTAAAATGGGGCCAAATGTGAGAAATCATCATTTTGCTCTTGAGCACCTTGTGATCGTTGTAACTCAAATCTGGTAAGAAATGTTATGCCCCGAGCCTACACCATAGACGTGGCCAACACTCAAGAACTATTGATGGCCCTACGAGAACCCTATGCTTTGCTCAACTCTCAGTGGAAGACTTACCTAACATAGAATAATCTTAAAAGATAAACTCAAATAATAAAATCAGAATATAATATAATATTCAACTACCTAGAATAGGCAACTCAAGTCTAGAATATTAATATTTGAAAATGAAAAGACTCATGAACTACTTTGTATCTATCTATGAAGCCTTTAATACTATAAGGGATGTCGGGACAAGACCCCAACCATCCTAACAAACTAAAATAACTGTAGATAAATAAGGGATCCTCTGGAAGTAGAGGCTCACCAAATAACTCTAGAACTCAACTAGATCAACGAAGCCCTAGTTGATGATCATGGTTAGCTGTATCTCAATCATGAAAGAGGCAGGCCAAATGGCGTCAGTACATGGAATGTACGAACATGCAAGGGGAAATCTGAAACATGATATAAGCTTGAACTGGAACTAAAGAAACCATTTACCTCGTCTCAACTATACTCAACCTCAACTCTATCTCAACTCATTTCAAGATAAAAACAATAATAATAATCGATATAAAGAAATTCTTTTAAAATCAATAGATAACAACTCAATGTATTGGAAAATACAATATAACACAGTTTGGATGTAAGAATACTAAATAAACTGTATTAGAGATATTCTCTAACCGAACCATCACTATGAGCTATGTGATGATACAACGTCTCGCCCACACTGCCAGAAATGTCATATACCTTGCGATGGTATAAACTCCTCATCTAAGTGGATCCATTGAGCTCTCTAAAAGTAATAAGTAATGATCTAAAAAGTATAACCCTTTCTACCCACATTAGCTATATGGTTTATTGGGGCTGTGAGTTGTTAGAACTCTCCCCCATATCGGTGCTCAATACTACTCCCAAAATATAACTTAGCCCATCTCTCAATCTTTAGTTGTAGTATAGAGTAGTTAGAATCAATAGAGAGTAAAGGTGCACTTTAAAAGGACTTAGACGGAGCAAATAATGGAAAAAAGGTGGGGGCAGGTGACCCTGGCGCATTGCTGGCTCGGGGCGCCACCCTCTGAACTGGTTTCTCGTGCACTGCTCGCGCACCACCCCAGACCTTCTCACCCATCGGGGGCGCACTGTCTCAAACCTTCTGTCACATTAGGGGGCCGCCACACCAGACATTCTGGCACACCGCCCCACCCTCTCCCCAAAACTTCTTGATGAATTTTTCTTCTCATTTTCTTATCTTACTTCATATAGAATCGATTTCTTTTATCAAGTTTTTCTTAGATTCAATCACCCAATACAAGTGCACGAGAATGTACTCAAAAACTCCCCTCAAACTCATATGTTTATTTCAAAACCACATAAAACCCATCCTTATTCTAGAACAAAAGCAATACTTATTAGGAACTTAAATTCATCAATCTTCATGGGCAAATTTGAATATATGAATCATGATTGGCGTGTGGGTGAACAAATCCAACACTATGAAAACTTACATACCTCGATTTGGCGAAATAAATCCTCGATTCGCAAGAAACCTTAACCACTCCCCCGTTTCTCCTCTTTTCATCTTCTTGAACTCCTCTCAAAACCCTAAGCGTAAATTATGATTGTAAAACTAACCCAAATTAGATTTGACCCCAAATATTTACTAAATTCGTTTTAATCTGATGGGGTAAGGAAAGGATATAAATACCCCTTAGTAATTCAAGTAGCTTTCCTTAACTAGACATGCTAAGTTCAAACTGGCATATTTCCCTCAGACGAGCTCAAAATTTAGCAAACTCGGTGGCGTTGGAAAAAGAATTTAAAGAACTTTTATTGATATCTTATGGGCTACCTAACGCATCATGTACTCAAAGTTATGGTCATTTGAAGTGGACCCAAAATTTACAACTTAAGCACAACTTGAAAAATATCCGACTTGGATCTTTTCAAATTAGTTCTTTCTAAATTTAGTTCATTCAATACCGAGGTGTTACATGAAATTTGTATGAGGTGTTGGTGGCTCGTATCCTGAATTTATTTTTGCTCCATTCTGAAATGTCAGAGATTTTGAAGTGGACTTTGAACTTCAAGCGATGCTGGAGATCATTTGAAATTGACTATCAAACTTTTGACGGTACTTGTTGGAATTTTTGAGGTCATTCTCAAAAATTCTATTGTAGTAAGATCCCTTGACAAATCTCAAAATGGTCTCTAATCATCTGTCCCAATGATTTATGTCCCAATTTTTATCAAGAGGATAAAAGAATATCACACTAGGTATATGATCGAGCCGTTATGGCACCTACATATTTTGTCCATCCAGGAATCAGGCCAAATGTAGTTTCAATCCTTTAGATGATTAATACTACAAAGAATCTGAGAGAAGAACATCGGTAGAAAATGTACAATATGAACATGATGAAATCGAAAAATGATATTTCTTGTGATATTCAAAGTGTAAAGAAAAAAGATATGTCACATTTTTTAGACGAACGACCCAATAAAGTAAAATAAGTGTCTCACACTAATGAGATTACCCTAATGTCACATTTTACAATGAACAACCCAAAAAAGGAAATGAAAATTATTATTTTTAAAGGAAAGAATATAAAAAAAAATCTTCAAAAAATATTAAGAGGTGGGCGCTTGCTCACCGCTTTTTTTTGAAGAATATAGAATCTGAAAGGATAGTCAAGTCTTGACTACAATTGCTATGAGGAGTTAGGATCGCATGTAGATCTCTTTCCATTTTTTCTCTTTTTCTAACGAAGATTGAATTCAAGGTAATACCTACAGTTTCAAGTGCTACCTCAAACATACTTAATTATCAACAAGAATTCCTCATCTTGCTTCAAACAAAGGTTTTGAATTGTACCAATCCTCATGTTCCAATTGCAGTCTCAACTTCATGCTCTTTGTTCTGCAAGCTCTCGTCAGAGAAAATTTGTTGCACCTTAGACTCCTTAGTAGGAGAGGGATATCCAAACACGTTAAATTGTTAGATACATCTTCTTCTTCATCACTTAGATAATTGAAACATTGTCTACGCCGCCGGTATTCCTCATTCATACACTGAAATCCTTCACATGCAGATAAGCACTTGCTTCACAATTTTCACTAGATTTTATTGATGTCTTCTTGTTATTTCTCATCATCTCTTCAACAATTATGGCATCTTATTTGGTGCAGTCCATGACTAGTCTACAATGAAAAATGATGTATTATTCACCATAAAGATCAAAACTCTATATAGAAATCAAGCCCCAAACCATCAGATAAAAGAACCCCACAAATAAAAAAACACATAAAAGATCACTCTTTGATTGGTGGAAACAAACAAGAATTTTACTTTTATTTCTTTACAAAAAAACAGAGAGTTGATAAAGAAACTTACAGAAGTTGATAACTTCTGTTGTTTGAGAATACAAATGAGAGAGGATTGGAGGCAAAGGGATAGTGAAGAAACTTGTGTATATAGGAAAATTATTAAGATTATGGTAATACATTATGTCTTCAAGATGAAATGAGTAGTTTCTCTCATTCTTTACAATATTTTATTTGATGAGTAGATGTCAAAAGGACGAATTTCAAATTTTAGTTTTCGTGATATTTACTTAACTATTTAATTTAATGAGTAGGAGCTACGAGGGTAAAATTAAAATTTTATTTAATTTACTTTGATGAGTCGGAGTTAAGAGGGTAAATTTTAAATTTTAGTTTTGGTAATTTCTTAAGCATTTAATTTGATGAATAGGAGCTAGGAGAGAAAATTTGAGATTTAATTTAATTTAATATAATGAGTAGGAGTAAAGAGGGTAATTTTTTAATTTCAGTTTTAGTGATATTTTCTCAAGAATTTAGTTTGATGAGTAGAAGTCATGATCTAGGAAGGTAAATTTTGAATTTTATTTTATTTAATTTGATAAGAAGGAACAAAGAGGGTAATTTTTGACTTTTAGTGCGCAGAGAGAGGGTAGATTTTGAATTTTAGTTCTTGTGATGATATTTTCTCAATCATTTAATGTAGAAAGTATGTTACATCTAGATTGTTTTAGAAATACCAATACTCTTAAATATGAATTAGAAATATATATGCAATATAATACATGAATATTTAAATAATTCAATAATGAATAACCTTTAAAATTTATGAAATTTTCACATGCAAAAGATTAAAAAAAAGAATATTTCAATTAATTAAAAATTGAAGGTGCTTAATAGAATATTATAAGGATTATTATCACAATTTATTGATATTAAGATGCTAAAAAAAAATATATTATTTAAATTTCATATAAAGTAATTGAAAACATTTTAATTCGTTCTTGAAAAGTTATTTAAATTTCCCTTTGGAGTTTTGGAGGGTAAATTTTAAAAAAAATAGTAAGAACAATTTTATAATTATTAACATTATGATTTTTGTTTAAAACTACTTAATTAGAAAATTCTAAAGCAATAAAATTATAAACAAAAAGAGGATGAAGTTGGAAGTATCATTAAGGAGGGCGAGAGATATGACTTTTTCAATTGTTGTGTTCCTTCTCATTAGGTTCAATATAAGTTTTTCGAACAAATCTTCATTGATCATAAATATTTTGTAGCCACTAACATCACTCGATCAAGTGTAGTAATATTGAAACGTTTTTCTATCAAATAACCCTTTCTAACCAATGAATATATTCAATTAGATCATGTTAAAACATTGCTATCTCTAACCTCCACTTTTACATTTCAATCATTAATATCTTATTGCTTCGAAGTGATGTTGGTCAACTAAATCCTAATCTCACAGTCTCTTGAGAACAACAAGCTATATATGTCACGCCCCGAGCCTACACCACGGACATGGCTGGCACTCGAGAACCATTTCTGGTCCCAAGAGAACCCTTAGCCTGACTTACTTTCTCAGAGGAAGACTTTACTCAAGATAAATATACTTTAAAAGAAAAACCAAACTGCTCAATAAATAACTTAGAATGTAATAAATAACATTCACTGCCAAAGTGGCAACTCAAGTCTCAACTTAATTGAAAAGGGAAAGTAAAGACTCATGAACTAACATCACTAACTCTATCTATGAAGCCTCTAAACAATTGAGATGGACGTCGGGACAAGAACCACGACATCCTAATGAACTAAAATACTGAAAGCAATAAAAAGGATCCTCCGAAAAACTAGAAGGCTCACCAACTGACTCTGAGTGCTCAACTAGATCAACGAGGCACTGGATGTTGATCCTGGTTACCTGCCTTTGTATCATAAGAAGATGTAGGCCAACTGGCATCAGTACATTGAATGTACGAGTATGCGAGTTGGAATGCTAAACACAACTTAAGCTTGAAAAGAATCTGAAAGAAATACTTACCTTGGCTTTACTCAACTCCTGAATAACTTAACTCAATATAAAGCAATAAAATAGATGCAATATATATAAAGCTTTTAAAATAGTAGAAAGCAACTTAGAACATTAAAGAAATGCAATAACAAACTCAACTGTACTTGTATAATAAATAAATATAGTTTCTGTGGGAGTTTCTCTAACCGACAACCAGCACTATGAGCCTAAGTGGTGATAGAACGTCTTGCCCACGTTGCCAAAACTGTCATATATTTTGTCATCGTGTAGAATGCTTAAATAAGTGGATCCACTATTCTGTGATAAAAGTATCTTAAGGGGTCAGCTAAAAAGTATGATACTTTACTACCCATGATGGCTACATGGTTTATGGAGCCGTGAGTTATCAAAACTCAAACTCGTCCCCATATCGGTGCTCAATACTACTCCCAAAATATATTTAGCTCATATGTTTATAAAAACAAAACTCTTTCTTTGGTTTTAGATAATACTCAAAAACGTAGCTTAAAAGCTCTCTTGGAAATCTCAGTTTCCTTTCTTGCTCAAATGAGCAAACATTTTAACTCTTGGGAATACTTAGTTCCCATAGAATCTTTGAAGAATGAACTTTACTCTTACTCTTTACTGAAAACTAGCTCAAAAGCTCTTTTGGAAATCAAGGTTTCCTTTCTTCTTTAAATGTGAAAATATTTACTTTGTTGAGAATACATAGTCCCGATATACTCTTTTGAAGAAATGAACTTCAAACTTTAACTCAACTCAAAACTCAAATCTTAAAACAAAGTTAAAACATTTGTAAAAGACTTTGGGAAGACTCTATAAACTTCTCTTGACTTTACTCTTAACTTCTCTTGACTTGACTCTTAAGTTCTCTTGACTTGACTCTTAACTTTCCTTGAATTGAATAATGGATTGAAGGATTTTGTTTTGTGATAGGAAAGATCTCATAATGTTTAGGAATGTTTTTAGATAGTTAAACATGAGAAAAGATCAAGAAATCATTGTATGAAAGCAAGTCCGCGACGTGGAGATGCATTAAAATATTTGGTCGCGAAATAACTTTTGAGGCAAAGAGGTCTGTGACCTCTCAGCGACGCGATGAGAAAGTTACACTTCTGAGGAAAAGGTCTGCGTCGCGGACCTAGCACCTAGTATCTCGCCGTATTATTCCTTTTTCGTTTTCTAACACCAATTCGCCTAAACTCGGTTCTTTTTCTCAAATTCCCTTTAGATTCAAATGCCTAGTATGTATACACAAGAATCTAACTCAAACAACTCAAGGAAACAACATTTTATCCTCAAGGAACTCCTCAATCTCAACCTAACTCAAGAACGAAGGCCAATTTCAAGAACACCATTCAAGATTCATAAACTTTCAACTTTCTAGAACAAACCTCGCTAAAATAGACATGATTGGAGTGTGGGTGAACTAACCCAAAGCTATGAAAAACCCACATACCTCGTAGGGATCACCCCTTGATGAAATCCACGAGCCTAGCTTCAAGAACTTGACGATTCCTTGCTCTTTCTCCTCTATTCTCCTCTTCTTTTCTCTTATCTCAAAAGTGTAAACTGAATCCAATCAGTTTAGACCCCAACTTAATTACCAAAAACGAAATTAATTAATTGGGTGGTGAAAAGACCATAATGCCTTCTAAAATCCGGATTGGACTTTCCTTATTAGAACAGCACAACTTCCAATAGGTATAACTCACTCATACGAACTCGGATTCGCGTAAACTCGGTGGCGTTGGAAAGTTTATTGGAAGATATTTCCTATGATATCTGGAAACACACCTAACGCATCTTGAGCTATGAGTTATGGTCGTTTGAAATTGACCAAAAACTCAAACTTAACTTAACCCATTTTCCAGATTTTTATTATTTCCAAAAATCACACTTTCTAATTCTAGCTCTATCTGGATCTTTCAATTTGCGAGATGTTACAATATCTCCCACTTGAGAACATTCATCCTCGAATGATATTACTCTTACTAGGCTAAGGGTGTAACATGATGCATTCAACTCAAACCCCAATCAAGCAATGCAATCAAACAATATGCTCACTCTTAAATTTAAGAGTACTAGAAGAGAATTAGTACCTTGGTCTTTAATATCTCCAGATTCGAAGAGATGTGGATATCTCTTCTTCATATTTTTCCTCAGCTTCCAAAGTAGCTTGCTCAACAAATTGGTTCCTCCGAAGGAGTTTGACTGATTCTACCTCTTTTGTTCTCAACTTGTGAACTTGGTGATCTAGAATCTGAAGTGGAATCTCCTCATAAGAGAAGCTACCCTTGATTCCAATATCTTCAGTTGGTATGATCAATGAAGGATCGCCCATACACTTTTTCAACATGAAGATGTGAAACACTGGATGAACCGCGGCTAACTCTTATGGTAGCTTCAACTCATAAGCTACATTATCCACCCTTTTTGATATTCTGTAAGGGCCAACCTACCGGGGACTAAGATTCCCTTCTTACCAAACCTCATAAAACCTTTCATGGGTGAAACTTTCAAGTACACCCAATCATCTACTTCAAACTCTAACTGCTTTCTCCTAACATCAGTGTAGGATTTCTGATGACTCTGCATCATTTTCAACCTCTCTTGAATCACTTTTACCTTCTACGTAACTTGATGAACTAAATTTGGTCCTATCAATCCAGCTCACCAACTTCAAACCATCGAATAAGAGATCTCCATCTTCTCCAATAAAGAGCCTCATATGGATCCATTTGGATGCTAGCATGGTAACTATTGTTGTAAGCAACTCAACAAGAGATATGTGATCATCTCGATTACCTTTGAAATCAATCACACAATCCACCTTGATACCTCAAAACACAATCTCCCCCTTGCTCAAAAGCTTTCACTTAATTAAAGCAATAAAGGATCTTGGTCATGTTTTTCTTTCACTTTTGACACTAATGATGATTCAGCCCCATTCATCACCACTACTTCTCCTTCTGTGGAATCCATTAGTTGAACTCCTAAACGTGCAAGTCTATGCACATCTTTTGCTAACTCTTTCTTATCTTCCTCAAAATGGGCGGTACTACCTATAAATAACCTGCTTAAAGCATCATCAACAATATTAGCCTTACCTGGGTGATAAATAATACTCATGTCATAATCCTTGAGTATTTCCAACCACCTCCTTTGTCTGAGATTAAGCTCTTTCTGAGTAAACATATTGAAGGCTCTTGTAATCTGTGAACACATCCACATACACCATAAAGATAATGGCGCCATATAGTCAAAGCAAATACTACAGCAGCCAATTCTAAGTCATGGGTTGGGTAATTCTTATCATGAACCTTTAATTGTCTGGAGGCATAAGCTATGACTTTGCCATTCTGCATTAGTACATAACTCAAACAAACTCAACACGCATCACAATATACAACAAAGCTTTGCGTACCTTCTAGTAAGGTCAACATTGGGGCAATAGTCAACCTTTTTTTCAATTCCTGAAAGTTTTTCTCACAAGCTTCAGACCATTGAAACTTCACTATTTTCTTAGTCAACTTGGTCAAAGGGGATGAAATAGATGAGAACTCCTCTACAAACCTCATGTAATAGCCAGCCAGACCTAAGAAACTCCTAAAGTCGGTTGGAGATGTGGGTCTAGGCTAATTTTGCAGTACCTCTATCTTCTCAGAATCAACTTTAATTCCCTCTAGGAACACAATGTGGCCTAAGAATGCCACAAACTCAAGCAAAAACTCACACTTAGAGAACTTGGAATATAACTCTCTATCGTTTATAGTCTGAAGAACTATTCTGAGATGACTAGCATGATCTTCCTTATTCCTCGAATAGATTAGTATGTCATCAATGAACACAATAACAAACATATCTAAACAAGGCTTGAATACTCTATTCATAAGGTCCATGAACGTTGCAGGTGCGTTGGTTAAACCAAATGACATGACCAGAAACTCATAATGACCATAACGGGTCCTAAAAGTTATCTTCGGAATATCACATTCCCTTACTCATAACTGATTGTAGCCAGATCTGAGGTATATCTCTAGAGAAATAAGTGGCACCTTGAAGTTGATCGAAGAGATCATCAATTCTCGAAAGAGGATACTAATTCTTGATAGTAACCTTGTTCAATTGACGGTAATCTATACAAATCCTAAGGGAACCATCTTTCTTTCTCACAAATGGGACCAAAGCACCCCAAGGTGAGATACTTGGTCTGTAACAACCTGTATTATGCGTATGCTAGTTCTATTCACGTGATACTTGGCATAGCCTTATAGTATAGGTGAGGGACTGTGCTTCTTATATGATTAGTGGTGGTTTAAACTAGCTTGCAAGGTGATGTAACACCTTGCACGTTTCAGCATGTGTACTGCAAGTTAGCTTCGACGGATGTATTTAAACTAGAGTAGTAAAGTGGTAATTGGGACAAATGCACTACCACCTACTTTCATTCATTTGGCCCAAGTTGAGTAGAAGGATAAGGGAAAAATGGACAGCCAAGGCCCAATAGTCTTAAGTCCAAAAAGGCCCTAGTGAAAAGTCCAAATAGGTGGACCACCTACTTGCATTAATTATGGCCCAAATTGACATGAATAGAGGCATAATTCGAAGTAGGGCCCAACAAGTGTTGAAGTTCCCAAAAGCACAATTTAAAAGGCCAGGTAGGTGGGGCCAAGTAGGTGGGTCACCTACATGAAAATATATGGCCAAAATTAGTCCAGAAATTCGGCCATTACACCTCCTTTTTAAAGGGATAAAGATCAGATCTTTTGCTTCATTTTTAACTTGCAAAATTTTCATATTTCTTAAGTTTCTCTCTTGGTCTCTCTTGGCTTCAATCAGCAGCCCTAGAAAACCTTGGGTCCTTGAGTATTGCCACATTTTCAAGTAAAAGTTTAAAGGAGAGTTTCAGTTCTTGGAGTACAAGTTTAGAGGATAAATTCCTAGAAACTAAGGTAAGACTACTGCCCATTTTTGCCTCTCTTTAAATACAGATTTGGGGTGGAGAATTTTATATATATTTATCAAGAACTAATGGATGGTGATCAATCCTTAAGTCAATATTCTCCTATTATTCTGAAAGAATTTTAGGGATTGATAGTGGTTGTCTTATGTATACTGTTGTTGGGGCTATTTGGGTATCTTGGAAAAGGATGTATAAAGTTATATTAATGTATAGAAGAAGGGTGTGGTGGTTCACCATTGGTTCAAGGGTTGTATGGGCCTACTTTTCCTTAAGTGTTAGCTACTGTTTTTAGGGCCTTAATGTGATTAGCTGCTGACATTAGCTTAATTGTGACTTATATTGTAGATTAGCATCCAAGAAGGGAGGCTGAATTGTGACAGTGGTATTGGTCAGAAAATAAGGTATGTCGGGTGATTCGATTCCATATTCCTTGGCATGAAATTTGATACTTGCGATTAATGTCAATGAGTGAATTTCCTAAGTTCTATTCCAAGTAAAGGAAACATAGTGGCAACGTACGATATCCAAATACCTAACAATATCCCCCCTCCTAAGTGTACATAATTACTTAGTTACACGTTCAGTACTCTATAGTCAATTGAAGTCAATTGTGTCATTCAAGCTCTCAAGTAATGCGTTAATGTTACATAGCTCCTTATATTGTAGCTACTGTGCTAAAGTATTATTTTCATGTCTCCTACTACTGTTCCGTATTTCCAAATCTCAAAAATGATTGTGACCACCAAAACAACAATCTCAAAGATTAAAGAATCTAAGTGAAGCAATTTGTATAACTATGGGTGGCAACTCAGGGGCAAAAGCCTAGCATGGGACGATCCCAATTTGTGCAATGTTGAGGACCGCATCCCAGGGGTTAAAATGCCTAGCATGGATCATCCTCTTCTACCACTGATCAGTTGGTCATTCGTATCACATGTCTTATAAAGATCATAACACACATAATGGTAAAGAAAAAAAAATGTAACATACATGACCCCACAAGAGTTAACATAGGCGGCCTCCTATTCTGATTTATGCACTTATACGTTAATACCTGGTTTCGTTTGAGGTCTTATTTTATATATGTAGTTGCCTTACATATTCAGTACACTTTTCGTATTGACGTCCCTCGCAGGAGACGCTGCATTTCATGCTGCAGGCACAGGTACTCCCGCTAGTAGACCTCCTCAATAGGAGCATACGACACTCAGTTACTTTTGGTGAGCTCCAGGTTGCTTCGGAGCTTTACTGAGCCCTTGGTAGATTCATTTTGGTATTATATCGTAGTTAGGGGTAAGGCGGGGTCTGTCCCGACCTACTCTAAGGGTTTCTAGCTTTTAAAGGCTTTGTAGATTTATGTATATGGTTTAGTTGCATCTTAACAAGTTGTGGCCTCAATGGCCACGTCTTGTATATAAGTTTTGGGTCTACTTATGTCGGTTCGTATCGCTGCATCCCTGGTGTACTTGTCACAAAACTTTCATAGTTACATACATAGTAAGCACAGGTCACATGTTGGTTCTCTCGGGCCTTTAGGGCATCGAGTGAATGTCCGTCTTAATGGGATTTGAGGCATGACAAATTGGTATCAGAGCAGGTCATCCTAGGGAGTCTACAAAGTCGTGTCTATGTAGAGTCTTGCTTATGGATGTGTTGTGCACCACATTTATAAACAGGAGGCTACGGGACATGTAGGAGTTGTCTCTTTTCTTTCATTTCTTAGATCGTGCGATAGAACCAATGTTGTAAGTGAATAATACCTAACTTCTGAATTGTTTTATTGTAGCAAAGATGCCGGCTACGAGAAGGAGTAAAAGTATAGGTAAGCGAGTGGATGTGGCTGCCCAAGAAGGGACCAGCCAACCACCACCTAGTCAAGCTGTTCAAGGTGAGGCTCAAGATGAGTCTCTATCACAGACATCCCCGACCCCTCCATCGCCAGAAGAGCTAAGGAGGGAAGCGGCACCCCAAGAACCCCCTATTAATGCTACCGAGCAAGATTTGAGGAATGCAGTCCAATTGTTGACTCGTATAGTTGCTGGCCACGGCCAAAGGCAAGAAGGTCCAGTTGCGGGTATTAGTAGTGTAGATAGAGCGACTGGCATGCGGATACGTGATTTTCTTAATTTGGACCTTCCATCATTCACCGGGACAGATCCTAATAAAGATCCTCAAGACTTTATAGATCAGATCCAACGCACTTTCGATGTTATGCATGTAAGTGGTACAGAAGCACTCGAGCTAGTAGCATATAGATTAAAGGGTGTGGCTATATTGTGGTACGAAGCTTGGAAGCAATCCAGGGGAACATATGCACCTTCAGCTATATGGAAAGAGTTCAAAAAGGCATTCCTTGACCATTACCTACCATTGGAGATCCGAGAGGCCCGTGCAGATCAGTTCTTAAATCTCCACCAAGGAAGTATGAGGGTGAGAGAGTACAGTCTCAAATTTAATTCCTTGGCCAGGTATGCTCCTAATGTAGTTGCTACTATGGGGGATAGAGTTCATCGATATGTGGATCGATTAGATTCATATCTGGTTAGAGATTGTACCATTGCTTTATTGAATAAAGATATGGATATAGCAAGGATGCAAGCTTTTGCGCAAAAGTTGGAGGATCAAAGGCAATGAAGAAGGACACAAGAGTCAGAAATAGGACATTCTAAGAGGGCCAGATCTATGGGGCAGTTTACACCATCCCAAGGTGAGTTTAGGCCTTGGTTCTTTAACAGACCGCCTAGGCCATCATCTTCCTACTCTATAGCTAGTGCCCCACCTCAATTTCAAGGGTCTAGGGGCAATCAGTTTGGGCAAAGAGGTGAAAGCCAAGGTTCACGAACAACCGAATACCAAGAGCAGGGAAGTATGAGCCAACCAACACCTCCTCGAGAGTTTTGTAAACAATGTGGAAGGAATCATTTAGGTGCATGTTGGTTTGGGACAAATGCTTGTTTTTGGTGTGGTACACCAGGTCCTATGATGAGAAATTGCCCTCATAGGGGTGTAGGTGGTGTGGCACAACCTACTAGATCTGTTCTTAAATGGAAAGGTAATATTGGGACACCCAGAGGTAAATTTATTTCCTATTTTAAGGCAAAGAAGATGATGTCCAAAGGATACATATGTCATCTAGTGAGAGTGAGAAATATAGATGCGGAGCCACCAATTCTTCAATCCATTCTAGTGGTAAATGGATTTCCCGATGTATTTCTTGAAGATCTTCCGGGTTTGCCTCCAGAACGAGAAATAGAGTTTGGTATTGATGTGATTCCAGATACTCAACCTATATCCATCCCTCCATATAGAATGGCCCCGATAGAATTACGGGACTTGAAGGAGGAATTAAACGACTTATTAGAAAAAGGATTCATAAGGCCTAGTATGTCCCCATGGGGAGCACCAGTTTTATTTGTACGCAAGAAAGATGGCTCGTTAAGAATGTGTATCGATTACCAACAGTTGAATAAGGTAACGATTAAGAACAAATATCCTCTCCCTAAAATTAATGATTTGCTTGATCAGTTACAAGGTGCTAGGTGTTTTTCAAAAATTGACCTGAGGTCGGGTTATCACCAAGTGAGGGTCAAAGACGAAGATATACCCAAGACAGCTTTTAGAACATGATATGGTCATTTTGAGTTTGTAGTCATGTCATTCGGGCTAACGAATGCATCAACAGTTTTTATGGATTTGATGAATAGGGTGTTCAAGCCATTTTTAGATGTGTTCGTGATAGTATTCATAGATGACATTTTGGTGTATTCAAGATCGGAAGAGAACCATGCTAATCACCTGCGACAGGTTTTACAAATTCTTCGTAATCGTAAGTTGTATGCAAAATTTTCTAAATGTGAGTTCTGGTTAAAATCTGTGGCATTCCTAGGTCATATTGTATCTGATGAAGGAATAAGGGTTGATAATCAGAAGATAGAAGCGGTGAAAAACTGGCCAAGACCTACAACGCCTATGGAGATCCGTAGTTTCCTTGGATTGGCAGGTTATTACAGAAGGTTCGTTGAAGGATTCTCTTCCATTGTTGAACCCTTAACAAAGCTAATACACAAAGAAACTAAGTTTCAGTGGAGTGATGAATGTGAAAGAAGCTTCCAAGAGCTGAGGAATAAATTAACTTATACACCGATATTGGTACTTCCAGAAGGAACAGAAGGGTATGCAGTCTATTCTGATGCTTTGGCGGTGGCCCTAGGATGTGTTTTGATGCAGCATGGTAAAGTAATAGCTTACGGCTCAAGGCAGCTACGGCCACATGAGAAAAATTATCCAACTCATGATCTAGAACTAGCAGCAGTTGTATTTGCTTTGAAGATATGGCGCCACTACTTGTATGGAGTTCATGTTGACATATACACTGATCACAAGAGTTTGCAATATATCTTTAAGCAAAAGGACCTAAATCTAAGGCAGTGAAGATGGCTGGAGCTATTAAAAGATTATGACATTGATATCTTGTATCATCCCGGGAAAGCAAATATAGTAGTTGATACATTAAGTCGTAAAATAATGGCAAGCACCTATGGGCAGTCTGTGGAAAGACAAGGAATAACTAAGGCTCTATGTCAACTTGCTAGCTTGGGGGTTCGGCTTCTTGAATCTCCTGACAAAGGGGTTATTGTGCAAAATGCGGCAGAATCCTCATTAGTAGTAGAAGTGAAAGAGAAACAGTACACTGATCCTATTCTATTAAAGCTTAAGGAGAATGTACAACGGGGTATGACAAAGGCATTTGAGCTTACGCAAGAGGGAGTACTTCGATGTCAAAACAGATTGTGTGTACCTAATGTAGATGAATTAAGAAAGAGGATTATGATGGAAGCGCATCACTCGAGATATTCTGTCCATCCGGGGTCAACTAAAATGTATCATGACTTAAAAGAAATGTATTGGTGGGGGGACATGAAGAAAAACATTGTGGAATTCGTGGCTCAAAGTCCAAATTGTCAACAAGTGAAAGTAGAGCACCAAAAGCCCAGAGGTTATATGCAGTGTATAGAACTTCCAATTTGGAAGTGGGATATGATCAATATGGATTTTGTCACTGGTTTGCCTCGTTCATTTCGGAAGTTTGATTCTATATGGGTAATTGTTGATAGACTGACCAAATCAGCGCACTTCTTGCCGGTCAAGACTACTTATATTGTTGACGAATATGTGAGGTTTTATATTAAAGAGATAGTTCGTCTACATGG
This sequence comes from Solanum stenotomum, assembly GCF_019186545.1. Taxonomy (NCBI): domain Eukaryota; kingdom Viridiplantae; phylum Streptophyta; class Magnoliopsida; order Solanales; family Solanaceae; genus Solanum; species Solanum stenotomum. The sequence continues at coordinate 29,345,275 of NC_064288.1, forward strand.
AGTGTCAATCTCTATTATATCTGATAGGGGAGCTCAATTCACTGCAAAATTTTGGAAGTCATTTCAGAAAAGTTTAGGAACACAAGTGAATTTAAGTACAACCTTTCACCCTCAAACAGATGGTCAGGCAGAGCGTACAATTCAAACACTCGAGGATATGCTACGAGCTTGTATATTGGACTTCAAAGGTAGTTGGGATGATCATTTTCCATTGATCGAGTTTGCATACAACAATAGCTACCATTCAAGTATTAAAATGGCACCTTATGAAGCTTTATATGGTAGAAAATGTAGATCCCCAATTGGCTGGTTCGAAAAAGGTGAAACCACCTTATTTGGGCCAGATCTTATTCATCAAGCTATGGAAAAATTCAAAGTGATACAGCAGCAGCTAGAAACAGCTCAAAGTCGACATAAATCATATGCGGATGTTTGAAGGAGAGGACTAGAATTTTCTATAGGGCATTGGGTGTTCTTGAAGGTGTCACCAATGAAAGGGGTAATGAGGTTTGGTAAAAAAGGAAAATTGAGTCCACGCTATATAGGGCCATATAAGATTATTTGAAAAGTTGGCCAAGTAGCCTATGAGTTAGAGCTACCACAAGAGCTTTCATCAGTTTATCCGGTGTTTCATGTCTCGATGCTTCGGAAATGCATAGGTGACCCATCTCATATTACTCCTACTGAAGATGTACATGTTACGGGAGATCTCACTTATGAAGAAGTACCCATTGCTATTCTGGATCAACAAGTTAGGAAGTTAAGAAATAAAGAAGTAACTTCTGTAAAAGTATTATGAAGGAACCAACAAGTAGAAGAAGTTACATGGGAAGCGGAAGAAGCAATGAAATTGAAGTATCCTCATGTCTTTTAGATCCATGAGAAGGATGAAAATGCTTAGTCTAGACGCTGATAAGTAAGTATAAGTCTATTTATATTATGTGATTAATAGTAGCACTAACTTAGGCTTGAACTTGTATGGGCGGATAACCATGCTAACATTCGAGGACGAATGTTTTTAAGGGGGAAAGAATGTAACAACCTGTATTATGCGTATGCTAGTTCTATTCACATGATACTTGACATAGCCTTATAGGTATAGGTGAGGGGCCGTGCTTCTTATATGATTAGTGTTGGTTTAAACTAACTCGCAAGGTGATGTAACACCTTGCACGTTTCAGCATGTGTACTGCAAGTTAGCTCCGACGGAAGTATTTAAACTAGAGGTAGTAAACGGTAATTGGGCCAAATACACTACCACCTACTTGCATTAATTTGGCCCAAGTTGAGTAAAAGGATAAGTGAAAAATGGACAGCCAAGGCCCAATAGTCTTAAGTCCAAAAAGGCCCAAGTGAAAAGTCCAAATAGGTGGACCACCTACTTGCATTAATTATGGCCCAAATTGACATGAATAGAGAGATAATTCGGAGTAGGGCCCAACAGGTGTTCAAGTTCCCAAAAGCCCAAGTTAAAAGGCCAAGTAGGTGGGGCCAAGTAGGTGGGTCACCTACTTGACAATATATGGCCAAAATTAGTCAAGAAATTCGGCCATTACATCTCCTTTTTAAAGGGATAAAGATCAGATCTTTTGCTTCATTTTTAACTTGCAAAATTTTCATATTTCTTAAGTTTCTCTCTTGGTCTCTCTTGGCTTCAATCAGCAGCCCTAGAAAACCTTGGGACCTTGAGTATTGCCCCATTTTCAAGTAAAAGTTTGAAGGAGAGTTTCAGTTCTTGGAGTACAAGTTTAGAGGATAAATTCCTAGAAACTAAGGTAAGATTACTGCCCATTTTTGCCTCTCTTTAAATACAGATTTGGGGTGGAGAATTTTGTATATATGTATCAAGAACTAATGGATGGTGATCAATCCATGAGTCAATATTCTCCTATTATGCAGAAAGATTTTTAAGGATTGATAGTGGCTGCCTTATGTATATTGTTGTTGGGGGCTGTTTGGGTATCTTGGAAAAGGATGTATAAAGTTGTATTAATGTATAGAAGAAGGGTGTGGTGGTTCACCATTGGTGCAAGGGTTGTATGGGCCTACTTTCTGTTAAGTGTTAGCTACTGTTTTTATGGCCTTAATGTGATAAGCTGCTGACATTAGCTTAATTGTGACTTATATTGTAGATTAGCATCCAAGAAGGGAGGCTGAATTGTGACAGTGGTATTGGTCAGAAAATAAGGTATGTAGGGCGATTCAATTCCATATTCCTTGGCATGAAATCTGATACTTGCGATTAATGTCAATAAGTGAATTTCCTAAGTTCTATTCCTAGTAAAGGAAACATAGTGGCAACGTACGATATCCAAATAGATAACAATATCCCCCCTCCTAAGTGTACATAATTACTTAGTTACACGTTCAGTACTCTATAGTCAATTGAAGTCAATTGTGTCATTCAAGCTCTCAAGTAATGCATTAATGTTACATAGCTCCTTATATTGTAGCTACTGTCCTAAAGTATTATTTTCATGTCTCCTACTACTGTTTCGTATTTCCAAATCTCAAAATTGATTGTGACCACCAAAACAACAATCTCAAAGATTAAAGAATCTAAGTGAAGCAATTTGTATAACTATAGGTGGCAGCTCAAGGGCGAAAGCCTAGCATGGGTAGATCCCAATGGGTATAGAAGGGTGGCAGCTAAGGGGCAAAAGCCTAGCATTGGCCGATCCCGATTTGTGCAATATTGAGGACCGCATCCCAGGGGTTAAAATGCCTAGCATGGGTCATCCTCTTCTACCACTGATCAACTGGTAATTCGTATCACATGCCTTATAAATATCATAACACAAATAAAGGTAAAGACAAAAAAATGTAACATACATGACCCCACAAGAGTTAACAGAGGCGGCCTCTTATTCTGATTGATGCACTTATACGTTATACTTGGTTTCGTTTGAGGTCTTATTTTATATATGTAGTTGCCTTACATATTCAGTACACTTTTCGTAGTGACATCCCTCGCGGGAGACGCTGCGTTTCATGCTACGGGCACAGGTACTCCCGCTAGTAGACCTCCTCAGTAGGAGCATACGACACTCAACTACTTTTGGTGCGCTCCAGGTTGCTTCAGAGCTTTACTGAGCCCTTGGTAGATTCATTTTGGTATTGTATCGTAGTTAGGGATGAGGCGGGGTCTGTCCCGACCTACTCTAAGGGTTTCTATCTTTTAGAGGCTTTGTAGATTTATGTATATGGTTCAGTTGCATCTTAACAAGTTGTGGCCTCAATGGCCAAGTCTTATATATAAGTTTTGGGTCTACTTATGTCGGTTCGTATCGCAGCGTCCCTGACGAACTTGTCACAAAACTTTCATAGTTACATGCATAGTAAACACAGGTCACTTGTTGGTTCTCTCGGGCCTGGGCATCGAGTATCTGTCCGTCTTAATGGGATTTGAGGCGTGACATGGTCGAATGAAACACTTTCTCTAAAAGATCTTTCACCTGCTCTTTTAACTTTTTCAACTCTGTTGGTGCCATTTTATATGGCAGAATAAAGATAGGACAAATATCTGGAAGTACATCAATACCGAAGTCTATCTTGCTCTCAGGAGGGACTTTGGGAAGATCATCTGGGAAAAGTTTTGAAAACTCTTTTACTACTGAAACTGACTGAATAGGAGTTATCTCAACACTAGAGTCATTAACTCAAACTAAGTGATAGACACAACCCTTGGAAACTAACTTTCTTGCCTTAAATTACAAAATAAAATGACCCTTAGGTACTGTTCAACTGTTCTTTAACTCTCTAACTAGTTCACTAGAAGCTAGAACTTGACAACTCGAGTTCTACAATCTATTGACGCATAACATGCAAGAAGCCAGTCCATAGCTAGAATGATATCAAAATCTACCATGTCTAACTCAATTAAATCAAGAATGGTGTCTTTGTGATTTATGGAAAAGACACAATCACGATATACTCGCTCAACTAGAATAGACTCACCATCACGTGTAGAAACACAAAAGGGCTCACATAGTTTCTCAGGAATAACATCAAGCTTATTTGCAACATAAGGGGTTACAAAAGATAAACTTGCTCCTGGGTCTAGGAAAGCAAAAACATCAAAAGTAAAGAATTTGATCATACTAGTGACAACATCTGGAAAGTTCTCTTGCTCATACGACTAGTGATTGCATAGAGGCGGTTTGCTCATCCCACCAGTACCGGAAGTAGCTCCTCTAGGTGCAGCTTTGTCATGTGGAGCAACTGATGAAGATTGGGCTCTATTGTCCCCATTACCATTACTTTGTCTGCTCTTAGGACACACTTTCATAAAATGACCGTTCTGGCCACACTTGAAGAACCTAGTAGAGCAATCAAGACACACCCCTGAGTGGCTCATACCACACTTAGCACATGCAGGAGTCTTAGTACCCCCTTGTGCCTTACTACATTGCGAATGCGCATGTCTAGCTCTGAAGTTTTGAGAATTCTGACTAGTGTACTCACATTTTTTCCTTCGTGCAGGTGCACTAGCAGATGATGGAGCAGGTCCTTTCTTCTAATGTTGGAAAGAAGACCGGTTTGCATTACTCTTTTGCTGCTCGGATTCATTCCCTAATGTCATAGCCCTCTTATTCTCAAACTCTTCTCTATCCTTTAGCTGGTTCTTCTCAACTTGTTGCACATGGATCATCAACCTTGATGTGCCCATGTAACCTATTAGCATGGCTTTCTTACTTTCCTTACTTGACAGGCGAGTCAACCCAACTACGAAGAAACTCATCCTGCTCCTCATTTCAGTAACCATCTCTTTGCTTCTCTTAGCTCATGAGGAAAGAAAGGCCTCATGAAGGAACTCTCAACCATAGGCCAGTTTAAAATCGGTTATGCATAAGCACAAGTTAGAAAGAAACTGTATAGAGATGAACTCTATCGCTCGAAATGAGTATGAATAAAGTGAAGGAAATTCCTAAATGTTGCAGCCTCCTAATGATAGATGTAGTGTGCTTCACATCGATAACTAGGACTCTATAGACACGACTTCATAGACTCACTAGGACTCTTGAACTTTGTGCTCTCATACCAAGTTTGTCACTGCCCGAGCCTACACCTCGGATATGGCTGGCACTCGAGAACCATTGTTGGCCCCAAGTGAAACCTTGGCCTGGCTTACTTACTCAGAAGAAGACATTCCTCAAGATAAACATACTTTAAAAGAAAAACTAAACTGCTCAATAAATAACATTCACTGCCAAAGTGGCAACTCAAATCTCAACTTAACTAAAAAGGGAAAGTAAAGACTCATGAACTAACATCACTAACTCTATCAATGAAGCCTCTAAACAAGTAAGATGGACGTCGGGACAAGACCCATGACATCCTAATGAACTAAAATACTGAAATCAATAAAAAGGATCCTCCAGAAAACTAGGAGGCTCACAAACTGACTCAAAGTACTCAACTAGATCAACGAGGCGCTGGAAGTTGATCCTAGTTACCTGCGTCTGCATCATAAGAAGATGCAGGCCAACTGGCATCAGTACATAGAATGTACGAGTATGCGAGTTGGAATGCTAAACACAACTTATGCTTGAAAAGAATCTGAAAGAAACACTTACCTTGAGTTTACTCAACTGCTTAATAACTTAACTCAATATAAAGCAATAAAACAAAAGCAATATATATATATATATATACATATATATATATATATATATATATATATATATATAAAGTTTTTAAAATAGTAGAAATCAACTTAGTTCGTTAAACAAATGCAATAACAAACTCAACTTTACTTGTATAATAAGGTAATATAGTTTCTGTGGGAGTTTCTCTAACCGACAACCACCACTATGAGCCTAAGTGGTGATACAACGTCTTGCCCACGCTGTCAGAACTGTCCTATACTTTGTTGTCATATAGAACACTTAACTAAGTGAATCCACTAAATTATGCTAAAAGCATCTTAAAGAGTCATCTAAAAAGTATGGTTCTTTACTACCCATGATGGCTACATGGTTTATGGAGACGTGAGTTATCTGAACTCAAACTCATCCCCATATCAGTGCTCAATACTACTCCCAAAATATACTTAGCTCATATGTTTATAAAAACGAAACTCTTTCTTTGTTTTGAGATAATTACTCCAAATCATTTACTTTTTGAAAACATTTTAACTCTTGGGAATACTTAGTTCCCGTAGAATCTTTGAAGAATGAACTTTACTCTTACTCTTTACTGAAAACTAGCTCAAAAGCTCTTTTGGAAATCAAGGTTTCCTTTCTTCTTTAAATGTGAAAACATTTACTCTTTGGGAATACATAGTCCCGATATACTCTTTTGAAGAAATGAAATTCAAACTTTACTCTTTACTCAACTCAAAAAGCAAGTCTTAAAACGAAGTTAAAACATTTGTAAAAGACTTCTGGAAGACTCTATGAACTTCTCTTGACTTGACTCTTAACTTCACTTGACTTGAATCTTAACTTCTCTTCACTTTGACTCTTAACTTCCCTTGACTTGACTCTTAACTTTCCTTGAATTGAATTATGGATTCATGGATTGTGATTTGTGATATAAAAGATCTCATGATGTTTAGGAGTTTTTTTAGATAGTTAAACATGAGAAAAGATCAAGAAATCACTGTTTTGAAGCAAGTCCGCAACATGGAGATGCATTAAATATGTTGTGGCGATATGACTTTTGAGGCAGAGAGGTCCATAACCTCTTCGCGACACGAAGAAAAGTTTACTCTTCTGAGGAACGGGTCCGTGTCGCAGACTTGGTACCCAGTTTCTGCCTGACTTGTTCCTTCTTCATTTTCTAATCCCAATTCTCCTAAACTCGGTTCTTTTTCTAAAATTCCCTTTAGATTCAGATACCCATTATGTATACACAAGAATATAACTCAAACAACTCAAGGAAACAACATTTTAACCTCAAGGAACTCCTCAATCTCAACAGAACTCAAGAACGAAGGCCAATTTCAAGAACACCATACAACATTCACCAACTTTCAACTTTCTAGAACAAACTTCGCTGAAATAAACATGATTGGCACGTGGGTGAATGAACCAAACACTATGAAAGACCCACATACCTCGTAGGGATCACCGCTTCACGAAATCCACGAGCCTAGCTTCAAGAACTTGACGATTCCTTACTCCTTCTCCTCTTTTCTCCTCTTCTTTTCTCTTCTCTCTAAACCCTTACTTATTTCTCAAAAGCGTAAACTGAATCCATTATGTTAAGACCCCAAGTTAATTACCAAAAACGAAATTAATTAATTGGGTGGTGAAATGACCATAATAACCTTCTAAAATCCGGATTTGACTTTCCTTATTTGAACAACCCAACTTCAATGGGTATAACTCACTCAGATAAACTCAAAATAGTGTAAACTTAGCGGCGTTGGAAAGATTATTCCAAGATCTTTCCTACGATATTTGGAAACACACCTAACTCATCCTGAGCTAGGAGTTATGATCGTTTGAAGTTGACCAAAAACTCAAACTTAACTTAACCCATTTTCCAGATTTTTATTATTTTCGCAAATCGCTCTTTCTAATTCTAGCTCTTTCTAGCTCTTTCAATTTGCGAGATGTTACAATGTAACAGCATCAATAAGTGGATGCCTTCAATAAACTACTAACAATGCACAATTATACTTGTACTCAAATTATTTGTAGCTTATATGCTTGTGAATCATAACTCAAGTTTCCAACCTTCTTTGAGTTGGTTATCAACAACATAATACAACAATATGTCTTTTAACTTCGTCTGATTAATTCATATTTATGCCCTCCAACTTTGGGTGTGAACAAGTACAAACTTAAACTTGTATAAAGTTGAACATATAGATACACATGATTTATACATGACATAATACACATAGGGCACCACGTAGGACACAATTTTTCATGCCACATATGACACATGTGTCTATTTGTTAAACTTTATACAAGTTCAAGTGCTTACTAGTGTACACCAAAAATTGAAGAACATAAATGTGAGTTGAGGCAATGTTAACGGACATATTTATATATTATTCCTTAATCAATTGTATATCAAAGATTTAGTAGATATGTTAACCCCAAATAATAATATAGTAGAATTGTGAAGTTATAGTATGATAATTGAGCCAAATACAATACCATAGGCCCATTCTACAAAATACTTGGCGATTGTGTATTTATTATTCAAATAAGAAGTGGCTTATTTGAGCATGTTTGAAACGATTCACTTATACACGTTTAAAAATACTGGTAACAACGTAAGTTTGTCAGTATAAATCTGGAAATCATAATATAGCCTGTCATATCACCTACTAAAATATGTATTTTATGATGCCTGAATGATTATATGACATGTTATATCAACTACTAAGCTTTCAAATTTCTCAAAGAAATACAAATCATCAATGAAATAAAGAAATTTGAATCAAACAAGGAGAAATTTGAGGAAAGTTTAGCAAAACAATGGGAAACCGGTAGACTTCCATAATATGTCAAAACTTGCTAATGACCCTCATGCTCCGGTACAACAATATTGAGATAGGAGAAAGTTTTGATAATTAATTCAATATGTGTTATAAATTTCACACAACAATCTTCCTTATTATCTTATAAAATTGGGGAGAGTAATAGTATTATTCACATGACTACTATTTTTTGTTTGAAATAATATAACTACAATTTCCTAAATGATGTTGTATTCAAGCTTTAAACTAATGCTATATATATATAACTCAGAATTTCATTATTGTTTTTTTTATCATCTTAATCAAACTCTTAGTTTACTCATGCTTTCCTTACACTAAGTATGCAATCAAGATGATATTTACCTCAATGATCTCACCAACTCTAAATAAGCAAAGGACCATTCAATTTGATCAAAAGTTTTTTCTCTCAATCCATTTTAAGCATCATCTTCCTTTTCTTCTTTTTGGACACATTGAACTAATAAACTTCTTAAACAAGAATAATATTGTCACAAGTATGCCGACCTTTCAAGAAACTAGTCTGGTACAGACCAATTAATCTTTTCGAAAGGGCTCAATACAATTGAAATGATTTTGATAATAACTTTATCAATAGTATTACGCTGGTCAAACAAGTATAAAATTGCTAACATTCTTAAATTTAGGGATAAGACATAAAAGTATTGCTTAGGCTTTAAAGGATGGTTTGAGTAAAATTGCTAAGACTCTTAAAAGATTTATTTTAGTAAAGATTGTCCGTGATCTATCTATTTTTGGAATATTTATAAAAGTTAACATTATCATGAGTGTCGTAGCAACTTTCGGTGATCACAAATCAATCAATTTTGTCAATCTTATTACTTGACGGAAACTCGCCATGAGTCACACAAAAAAAGTCCCACATTTTCCCTTTCTCCACTAGAATTCTCATGAAAATCTCAAAATAACCATTGCATATCTTGTTTGTTTGATAATGTAAATAAAAGAGGATTGGAAGGGAGAGTGAACAAATTAAAATTCTCAAGATCATGGTAATAGATTATGTCTTGATGAGTAGGATCTAGGGAGGATTAGTAGTTTCTCTCATTCTTTACAACATTCTATTCTATATATTATGATGAGTAGGAGTCATAAGGATAAATTTTAAGCTTTATTTTATTTACTTCAATAAGTAGGAGTCAGAAGGATAAATTTTAAATTTCAGCTCTTGTGATATTTTCTTAAGCATTTAATTTAATGATCTAAGGGTGTAAATTTGTAATTTAATTTAATTTAATTTAACGAGTAGGAATCAAGAGGGTAGATTTTAAAGTTTAGTTTTAGTGATATTTTCTCATGTATTTCATTTGATGAGTAGGAGTCGGGACCTAAGAGGGTAAATTTTGAATTTTATTTAATTTAATTTGATGAGTTGGAGAAAAAAGGGTAAATTTTGAATTATAGTTCTTGTGATATTATCTTATGTATTTTATTTGATAAGTAGGATTCAAGAGGGTAATTTTAGAATTTTATTTTATTTTATTTGATGAGTAGGAGCCAAGAGTGTGAATTTAAATTTTGGTTAATTTAATTTGATGCGTAGGAACCAGGTAAATTAAAAATTTTAATTATTGGGATATTTTCTTAATCATTTTATATTGAAAGTATGTTACATCTCGACTATTTTTAGAAATTACTTTATTCTTAAAAATGGATTATCAATACAAATTTAATAGAGTAGATAAAATATTAAATGATTTAATAATTAATTGCTTTTAAAATTTGTGAAATCTTCACATGCAAAATATCACAAATGAGTATTTCATTTAATTAAAAATTCAAGGTGGTTAATAAAATATTAAAAGAATTAATATCACAACTTATTCATATTTCCGGAGCTAAAAAGAAATATGCTATGACACAACATAAAGTCAAAATGATTTAAAAAATATTTTTGACTCTTACAAATACTTTTTTTTTACTATGGATTCAAGAAGTTTGACAAAAAATATGAAGGTCCAGATGTGAAAGTCAAATAACTTCTACAAAGAATCTATAATGGAAATGTAATAAGTTATTGTATATTAATTAGACTATGATTCTTAAATTTCATAGTGATGGCTTCTGAACAAGGAGATGGTGTTTTGAGGTATCAAGGTAGATTGTGTGATTGAGTTCAAAGGTAATTGGGATGATCACCTACCTCTCGTTGAGTTCTATTACAACAATAGTTACCACTCTAGCATCCAAATGACTCCTTATAAAGCTCTTTATGGGAGAAGATGCAAATCATATTGGATGGTTTGAAGTTGGTGAAGCTGGGTTGATAGGACCAGACTTAGTTCATCAAGCTATGGAGAAAATGAAAGTGATTCAAGAAAGGTTGAAAACAGCACGGAGTCGTCAGAAATCATACACTGATGTTAGGAGAAGGGCGTTAGAGTCCGAAGTAGATGATTGGGTTTACTTGAAAAGTTCATCGAGTTATGAGATTTGGTAAGAAAGAGAAGATTAGTCCCCAGTATATTGGTCCTTACCGGATATCCAAAAGGGTTGGTAATGTAGCTTATGAGTTGGAGCTACAACAAGAGATACCAGCGGTTCATCTAGTATTTTGTATTTCCATGTTGAAGAAGTGCATGGGATATCCTTCACTTATAATACCAACTAAAGATATTGATATCAAGGATAGCTTATCTTATGAAGAGATTCCGGTTCAGATTCTAGATCGCCAAGTTCGCAAGTTGAGGACTAAGGAAGTAGCATCAGTCAAAGTTCTTTGGAGGAACCAATTTGTTGGGGAAGCTACTTGGGAAACTGAGGAAGATATGAAGAATAGATATCCACATTTGTTTAAAACCGGAGAAATTCCAAACCTTTAGGTACTAATTCTCTTCTTAGTACTTTTTAATTTATAAGTTAGAATGTTGTAATTGCATTGGTTGTTGGGTGTTTTAGCTGAATGTTACATGTTACTCCCTTAGCCTGGTAAGAGTAATCTCATTCGAGGATGATTGTTCTCAAGGGGGAGATATTGTTACATCTTACTATTTGAAAGAACTAGAAAGAAGTTAAAATTTTGACATAGTTATCTTTGGAAAGAATAAAAAAATCTGGAAAATTTGTTAAGTGTGTTAGGTTGAGTTTTTGGTCAACTTCAAACGACTATAACTCCTAGCTCATGATTATTTAGGTGTGTTTCCAGATATTGTAGGAAATATCTTGGAATAATATTTCCAATGCCGCCGAGTTTGCGCAATTCCGAGTTTATATGAGTGAGATATGCCCATTTGAAGTTGAGTTGTTCGAATAACGTAAGTCTAACCCGTTTTATTGAAGGACATTATGGTCTTTTTCACACCCAATTAAGCTAGTTCGTTTTTAGCAATTAAATTGGGGTCTAAACTAAATTTGTTCAGTTTAGACAATTGGAAATTTACGCTAGGGTTTTTGGAGAAACAACGCAAGAGGAGAAAAGAGGAGAAAGAGCAAAGTTCATCTTTCTTGAAAGTTTAGCTTGTGGATTTCGACATGGGTTGATCCCTAAAGAGGTATGTGAGTATTTCATAGTGTTGGGTTCATTTACCCACGCGCCAATCATGTTTAATTCAGCGAAATTCGTTCTAGAATGTTGAAAGTTGATGAATCTTGAATGGTGTTCTTGAAATTGGCCTTCGTTCTTGAGTTATGTTAAGATTAAGGAGTTCCTTGAGGTTATAATGTTGTTTTCTTGAGTTGTTTGAGTTAGACTCTTGTGTACATATACTGCGTATTTGAATCTAAAGAGGGATTGAGAAAAAAAATTGGAATTAGGTGAATTGGGCTTAGAAAATGAGGAAGAAAAGATCAGACAAGGAACATGTACCAGGTCCGTGTCGCAGACGTGTTCCTTCTGTGTGAAAATTTTTCCTCCACGTCGTGGAGAGGTCGCAGACTCCTCTGTTTCAAAAATAAATTTCGCGATCAAATATTTAAGTGCATCACTCGCGGACTTGCTTCCAAACAATGATTTCATGATCTTTTCTCATGGTTAACTATCTAAAAACACTCCTAAACATCATGAGATCTTTCGTATCCCAAATAACAATCCTTGAATCCATAATTCAACTCAAGGAAAGTTAAGAGTCAAGTCAAGAGAAGTTAAGAGCCAAGTCAAGAGAAGTTAAGAGAGTCTTCCAAAAGTCTTTTATAAATGTTTTAAATTTATTCTAAGACTTGAGTTTTTGAGTTGAGTACAAAATAAAGTTTGAAGTTCATTTCTTCAAAAGAGTATATCGGGACTATGTATTCCCAAAGAGTGAAATGTTTTCACATTTAAAGAAGAAAGGAAACCTTGATTTTCAAAATAGCCTTTGAGCTAGTTTTTAGTTAAAGAGTAAATGTTTTCACATTTAAAGAAGAAAGAAAACCTTGATTTCCAAAAGAGTCTTTGAGCTAGTTTTTAGTTAAAGAGTAAATGTTTGCACATTTGACCAAGAAAGGGAACATAGATTGCAAGATAGCTTTTAAGTTAAGTTTTGAGTAATTATCTCAAACCAAAGAAAGAAGTTATGTTTTTAAACATATAAGCTAAGTATTTTGGGAGTAGTATTAAGCACCGATATGGGGACGAGTTTGACTTCAGGTAACTCACGTCTCCATAAACCATGTAGCCATCATGGGTAGTAGAGGATCATACTTTTTAGATGATTCCTTAAGTGCTAGCATAGACTAGTGGATCCACTTAGTTAAGGCGTCATATATGATGACAAAGTATAGGACAGTTCTAGCAGCGTGGACAAGATGTTGTATCACCACTCAGGCTCATAGTAGTGGTTGTCGGTTAGATAAACTCCCACAGAAACTATGTTACTTTATTATATGAGTAAATTTGAGTTGGTTATAGCATTTTCATTAACGAACTAAGTTGTTTTCTACTGTTTTATAGAATTTCTATATATTGCATGTGTTTTATTGCTTTATATTGAGTTAAGTTGTTCATGAGTTGAGTAAAGCCAAGGTAAGTGTTCCTTTCATATTCTTTTCAAGCCTATGTTATGTTTAGCATTCCAACTCGCATACCCGTACATTCAATGTACAAATGTCAGTTGGCCTGCATCGTCTTATGATGCAAACACAGGTAATCAGGATCAACATCGAGGTCCCCATTGATCCAATTGAGCACTCTTTTTGGAGGATCCTTTACTTTGCTTCCAGTGTTTTAGTTCATTAGGATGTCGTGACTCTTGTCCTGACATCCATCTCAGTTTTTTAGAGGCTTCATAGACAGAGTTAGTTGATGTTAGTTCATGAGTCTTTACTTTCCCTTTTCAGTTAAGTTGAGACTTGACTTGCCACTTTGGCAGTGAATGTTATTTATTACATTCTAAGTTATTTGTTGAGCAGTTAAGTTATTCTTTTAAAGTATATTTTTCTTGAGTAAGTCTTCCGCTGAGTAAGTAAATTAGGCCAAGGGTTCACTTGGGACCAACAATGGTTCTCGAGTGCCAGCCACGTTCAGGGTGTAGGCTCGGGGCGTGACATCTATGTTCCCATCAGATATGTAAGCCAACCCATTAGTTTTACCAATTTAACTGAATAATTAAGGTGAAAGGTAAACAACAAGTGGAATACCTCAAGCACTAAGTATTTCATAAGTGGGAACTGCGGAAACCTAAAATACTATAGTAGAATTAGGTCATAAGTACAAGAGCTTCTAAAATACGATGCATGTGTGAAACTAAAATGACAAGCCTAAACATAAGATATATCATGCTTTAATACAAAAGGAACAAAATAAATAATAAAATAGAGGGAGGTGTCGGCTAGGTAACAACAAATCAGCTCACCACACTCCAAGATACACCAAGCTCAGACTCAAAAACTCTACGAGATGCATTCGTATTCGAAAATGAATCTGCACCGCAAAGAGTGCAACAAGTGTAGTATGAGTATGAAATTACATGTAGCCAGTATATCTCATAGACCAACAATGAAAAATTAGTGACATGAGTTCAAATAAGAAAATAATCATTTTACTTGTACAAGTCTATACTTGTAACACCCCGAAAATTTCTAAATTAAGACTCGAACCATTCTTCATTTACTTGAAGGATCATATCGGGTGATTCTTTAATTTCTCATATGTGCAAAGGTAAATCTTTAGTGTAGGAATGATTTTGGATATCAACAAAGGTCACTAGAAACTTCTTGCACAAAGTAGTGTGGAAAGTTTCCTTATCGATTAGGTTTTGATGGAAGATTCTATTTGGGTAAACTTCAAACGGCCATATCTCTTAGAATATAAAGAGTTATACCCCACAATCTATCAAATTAAAGGTATTTGAATCTTCTTTCCAACACCGCCAATTTTGCGTCAATCCAATTTTTGAGTAAAAAGTTATGACCATTTTAATACGTGATATAGTGCTGTGAAGAATTAGCCAACGAGAAAACATTAAACATGGTCGTTTTTGTCTTTTTACCTCTAAGAAAACCCTAAAAGAATTTCTTGACTAATTAAATACCCAAATCAATCAGATTTTTATCTCTTAATCAATCACTCTTTTCTTTCTTAAACCCTAAGGCAATACCCTTAGGAAAAATCAAAGTAGTAGACTCTATTCAAGATTCTTTCCATTTTTTCAAGATTCTTCTTCAAGGTAAGCTTTTATCCAATAATTCCATTCTTTCCAACTCAAATTCCTCCATACAATTATGAATCACTAAGGAAAATTATAAATCTTGGCCATAGAGATTTCAAGAAACAAATTCAAGAATCTCAAGAATGGTTTTCTTGATTGTTTACCTTCAAGCTATGGTTTCAAGTCTTCTAATCCACTTATTCTTAAAGATTCTTCAAGAACCTTGTTCTTTTAGGTATGTAAGGCTATCATAGTGTTAGACTAGTTCGTCCTCACACCCTACATCTACTTTCAGATCAGTAAAAGAGTAATCTAGGATTTTTCCCTAGATTTGAGTATTCTTGATATAAGTTGATTTTGAATTCTTAAGTTCATGTTTATTTTAAAAATTCTATTCCTAAATATTGAGATCCTTGAGTTTATTTATTTATGTCTATATTTAAGCATGAACCCAATTTTGAGTAATAAAGTTTTAAAAGCTTTTTAAAAACCCAACACTTGAGTTCTTAAACTGAGTTATTAGAAAGTAAAGATGAGTTTTGAGAAAAAAGCTTCTAAAACATGATTAGTATGGCAATGGAGTATGCCATCAATGTTTAAAAAGTATGGTATCTAGATATACCATCAATGTTTATGCAGTATGACTTCCCGAGTCATCAATAATCATATTATAATATAATTTTGAAATATTTTTGAGAATGAGTTTTCAAGTATGAGTATAAGGGGACTATGTACTCCCATATGACTCAATCTTAACATTGATAAAAGAGAAACTGAGATCTATAAATGAGTTATAAGTCCAAAAGTTATTTCAAGAGCAGTTACCTCTTTTAAAAGGGTAGTTTGAGAAATTATCGCAAACCAGAGGAGTTTGTCTTTTTAAACATATGAGAAAGAGTATATATTATTGGGGGGAGTATTAAGCACCAATATGTGGGAGATTTAAAACAACTCACAACCTCCATAAACGATGTATGCCAACATGGGTAAAAAGACATACTTTTTAGATGATTCCTTAATGTTGTTAAGCATAGCTTAGTAGATCAACTTAGTTGAGGTGTTGTATACCCTGGAAAGGTATAAGATAGTTGTAGCAGTGTGGGAGAGGCGATGTATCATCACGAAGCTCATAGTGATGGTTTTCGGTTAGAGAATCTTCCAATAGAGTTAAAGTGTATTTTTATATATCACTTATTATGTTGAGTTCAGATATGAGAAAGTATTTTGTAAAGGTTTAAATGATTTAAATCATTTATTTCTTTACATTCAGCTTGAGTACATTGTTATCTATTGCAGTCTTTTCTTTCAGTTATTTGTTATTCAACTATATTTGCATACTTGTACATTCAAGGTACCGATGACATTCGACTTGCATCTTGTAATGATGTAGATAAAGGTTCTTAGGATCCTCAACAAAAGTCTATTGAGATTATTTCATCCGCTCGTCAGCTTTTGAGTAAGCCCTCTTTGCTTCTGGAGGCTCCAATTTTGTGAGTTATTGGTAACAATTCTTTAGGTGTCGTGGGTCTTGTCCTAACACTCATCTTTATACAATAGAGGCTTAATAGATAGACAGTTGTGGAGAGTCTTTCAGTTTAAGTTATTTTATTTAAAACTTATGTTTCATACTTTGTATATCCAGTTCAGTTTGAAGATTCAGTAAATTGTTTTTAAACACTTCTTCCAATTAAATGCTTATGTATGCTTAAGTTAGTCTTCACTTGTAGTCAACCAGAATGAGGGTTCACTTGAGGGCCAACAATGGATCTCGAATGCCGGTCACGCCCAGGATGTAGGCTCGGGTCATGAAAAACTTGGTATCAGAGCATGGAGTTCAATTATCCTAGGGTGTCTATGAAGTCATGTCAAGTAGGATCTTATTTATGGTTGTGAGGGCTCCTCTTCTATAAATTAGGGACTACAGACATTTAGGAAAAATTTCCCTTCTTTCATACTCTAAATCGTGCATGTCACACCCCAAGCCTACACCCTGGGCAGGACTGGCACTCGAGAACCATTTCTGGCCCTAAGCGAACCCTTGGCCTGGCTAGACTCTCAGCGGAAGACTTACTCAACACAAAATATACTTAAATACAATCTTAATAAATTGTTTGAAAAGATAAACTGAGAATGTTTTAGAAGTAAACATTCAACTAGCCAAAATGGCAACTTAAGTCATATAACAAAACAATTGCAATGCAAGACTGAATAACTATAGCTATCTACCTATGAAGCCTCTAAAACTATAAGGGATGTTGGGACAAGACCCTCGATCATCCTAACAACTGTAAATACTAAAGCAATGTAAATAGGGATCCTTCAGAAAACAAGGAGGCTCACCAAATGACTCTGAATGCTCAACTGGATCAAAGAGGAATTGGATGCTAATCCTGGTTACCTGTACCTACATCATAAAACGATGCAAGCCAAATGGCATCAGTACATTGAATGTACGAGCATTTGAGGGGAATTCCAAAACAAAACATAAGCTTGAAAAGGAACTGAAGAAACTTACCTTGTCTCAACTCACTCAACACTTTTGAATACAAAGAAGAAGTAAAGATGCAATATAAAGAAAAGCTTTAAAACATGAAGATAACAACTCAGTGCATTTAAAAACACATAACAACTCATTTTGTGTATGAAATTACAAGTAACTCTGTGTATATAGGAATACAAAATATCTTTGTGTGAGTTTCTCTAACCGACAACCATCTCTATGAATTTAAGTGATGGTACATCGTCTTGCCTCACGCTGCCAGGGCCGTCCTATACCTTTCTGGGGGTATAGAACCTAATTCACTAAATGGATCCACTAGTCTATACTATAAGCATTGAGGAATCATCTAAAAAGTATGACCCTTTTTTACCCATATTGGCTACACGGTTTATGGAGACTTTGAATTATCTGAACTCAAGTGTGTCCCCAAATCGGTGCTTAGTACTACTCACAAAATATACTAGCTCATATGTTTAAAAACATAACACTTTCTGTGGTTTGAGATTATTACTCGAAAACTAGCTCAGAAGCTCTCTTGGAAATCGATGTTTCCTCTGTTGTTTGAATGTGAAAACATTTTAACTCTTGGAAATACTTAGTTCCCATATAATCTTTTGAAGAGATGAACTTCACTCTTACTCTTACTTAACTCAATGTTCAAGTCTTTAAAACAAGTTTAGAACATTTGTAAAAGACTTTTGAAAGACTAAGAACTATTTACACTTCACTCTTAACTTTCCTTGAATTAGAATTATGGATTTAAGGTTCATGATCTCATGTTATCGATAATATCTCCATATTGATATGTACCATACAGTGTAGAAATTAACTCAAAAACATAGGTACGATACGTTGGAACTCAAACGGAAAGAAGTGGGAAAGGGTAGAAGACTTAGCGACCCTGAGTGGCACCGGGCCCAGACCCATTACTACAAAACCTGGGTTGGGGCACACTGAGTGGCGCAGCTCCCCAGAGCCCAAACTGGAGATCCAAATATGGGCGCATTGAGTGGCACGATGCCCCACCTCTTTTCCCAGAAAGTTCGACGAATTTTCTTACTTATTTTTCGACCCTAATTCTTCTAGAATCGAGTGGTTTCTTCTCCAATCACTTAGATTCTTTATACCCATCATTATTGTACAAGAATCTACTAAAAAACAACCTCAAATATCATGCAATTAACTAAAGAACTCCTCAAAATCTCAACAATCAAGATCCCATAGAAACTTCAAAAAGGAAACCATCAAGAAATCAATTTCTCTACTTTCAAGAACATAAATACGTTGAATTAAACATGATTGGCGCGTGTCTGAACGAACCCAATGCTATGTGATCTCAATACCTCTAGGGATTAACCCTTGGCGAAATCCACAAGCGAAATCTCAAGAACGCGACGAACCTTGGCTTTTTCTCCTTTTTATCTCCTTTTCTCTCCTCTGAAAACCCTAGCGTAATTTTATGTAGCGTAAAATGAACAAAATCAGTTTAGACCCCAAATAAATTATTAAAAAAGAATTTAATTAATTGGGTAATGAAAAGATCAGAATACCCATCTAAAATATGGGTGACTTTCCTTATTCAGACAACCGGACTTCAAATGGGCATATTTCCGTCATACGAACTCGAAAACTAGCAAACTCGGTGGCGTTAGAAAGATAATTCAAAGACCTTTCATACAGTATATTGTATCCTACCTAAATCATCATGTGCTAGGAGTTATGGTCATTTGAAGTTAACCCAAAACTCATACTTTGCATAACTTCCCAAATTTTCCAAATTTGATTATTTCCAAAAATGGTTTCTTTCTAATTCGAGTTCTTTCAACTAGCAGGGTGTTACAATATCTCCCCCTTGGGAACATTTGTCATCGAATGAGATTACTCTTAGTAGGCTAAGGTTGTAACATCTCACATTCAGTTCAAACACCCAATAAGCAAAATATAAATACAACATGCCAACTTAAAAACAAATGCCAAGAAATGGATTAGAACCTTAGTTTGGAATTTCTCCAGATTTAAAGATATGTGGGTATCTCTTCTTCATATCCTTCTCAGATTCCCAAGTAGTTTCCTCAACAAACTGATTTCTTTATAGTAGTTTGACTGATGCTACTTCTCTACTCCTCAACTTGCAAATTTGGCGATCTAGAAAATGAACGGGAAACTCCTCATAAGATAAGCTATCCTTAATACCAATGTCTTCAGTAGGTATGATAAGTGGAGGATCACTCATACACTTCTTTAACATAGAAATGTGGAATACCAGATGAACCCCTGCTAACTCTTGGGGTAGCTCTAACTCATAAGCTACATTGCCAATCCTCTTGGATATCCTGTAAGGGCAAATATATCGGGGACTAAGTTTCCCCTTCTTACCAAATCTCATAACACCCTTCATGGTTTAAACTTTCAAGTAAAGTCAATCATTTACTTCAAACTCTAAGTCTCTTCTCCAAACTTCTATATAGGATTTCTAATGGCTCTGCGTTGTTTTCACTCGCTCTTGAATAACCTTCACTTTTTTCATAGAATGATGCACTAACTCTGGTCATATCAACCCAGCTTCACCAACTTCAAACCATCCAATAGGAGATATGCATCTTCTCTCATAAAGAGCCTCATACAAATCCATTTGTATGCTAGAGTGGTAACTATTGTTATAAGCAAACTCTATGAGAGGTAGGTGATCATCCCAATTACCTTTGATATCAATCACGCAAGATCCCAACATATCTTTTAAAGTCTGAATGGTGCACTCTGCTTGACCATCTGTCTGAGGATGAAAAGTAGTACTCAAATTCACCTTCGCACCCAGACCTTGCTGGAATGACTTTCGAAATTGTGCACCTCTATCTGACATAATCGAAACTCCATGAAGTCTAATTACCTCTTGAAGATATAGCTTGACATGATCCTTTGCTGAATCATTATTCTTTATCGGCAAAAAGTGGGTTGATTTAGTCATTCGATCTACAATCACCCAAATGGAATTGTGTTGCCTGCGAGACCGCGGAAATCCTGTCATAAAGTCCATATTAATCATCTCCCAGTTCCATTCTGAATCTCTATATTTAAAGCCATACCATTAGGCCTCTAGTTCTCTATTTTAACTTGTTGGAAATTCGGACACTTAGAAACAAACTTTGCAATACCCTTTTTCATACTATTTTCCACCAATAAACCTCTCTCAGATCACGATACATCTTTGTGGAACCCAGAGGGATAGAACATCTAGAGCTATGAGCTTCCTCCATGATCCTCTCTTGAAGTTCATCCACCCTTGGGAAATACAATCTACTTTGGTACCTCAATACACCATATCCCCCTTGTTCAAAAGCCATTATTTTTTTCTTATGAAAATTTGCCTTCAATTCAAGCCAAATAGGATCTTGGTCTTGTTTCTCTTTAACTTCAGACACTAATGATGACTCAGCCCCATTTATCACCATTACTCCTCCTTCGTTGTAATCCCTTAATCAAACTCTTTATCGTGCAAGTCTATGCACCTCTTTTGCTAACTCTTTCTTATCTTCCTCAAAATGGGCGGTACTACCCATAGACAATCTAATCAAGGCATAAGCAACCATATTAGCCTTACCTAGGTGATAGAGAATACTCATGTAATAATCCTTGAATAACTCTAACCGGCCACCTTCTCGATATGAGATTAAGCTCTTTCTAACTAATTACATACCGAAGGCTCTTATGATCAGTGAACACATTTACATGAACACCATAAAGATAATGATGCCATATTTTCAAAGCAAATACTACCACATCCAACTCTAAATCATGGGTTGGGTAATTCTTCTCGTGAACCTTAAGTTGGCTAGAGGCATAAGCTATAACTTTTCCTTTTTGCGTTAACACACAACCCAATCCAATTCTAGACGCATCACAATATACTACAAAACCTTCCGTACCTTATGGTAAGGTCAAAACTAGGCAATAGTCAACCACTTTTTTAATTCCTGAAACTTTTCTCACAAGCTTCAGAACATTGAAACATAATTGTTTTCTTAGTCAACTTAGTCAAATGGGATGAACTAGACGAAAACCACTCAACGAACCTTCTGTAGTAACCAGCCAAACCCAAGAAACTACTAATGTTAGTTGGAGACATGGGTCTACACCAGTTCTGCACTGCCTCTATCATTTGGGTATCAACTATAATTCCATCACCGGAAACAATATGTCTTAAGAATGCCACAGACTCAAGCAAAAATTCACACTTAGAAATCTTGGCATATAACTTCCTGTCCTTGAGAGTTTGGAGAACTATTTTGAGATGCCTAGCATGATCTTCCTCATTCCTCGAATATATTAAAATGTCATCAATGAATATGATAACAAACATTTCTAAATAGGTCTTGAATACTCTGTCCATAAGGTCCATGAATGTGGTAGGAGAATTGGTCAAACTAAAGGACATTACTAGGAGCTCATAATGACCATAGCGGGTCATGAAAACGGTATTAGGGATATCACTTTCTCTTACTTTTAGCTGATGATAGCCAAATTTGAGGTCTATTTTAGAAAAACAACTGGAACCCTGAAGTTGATCGAAAAGATCATCAATTTTCAGAAGAGTATACTTATTCTTAATAGAAACCTTGTTCAACTAACGATAATCTATACACATTCTCAGAGAACCATCTTACTTTCTCACAAAATAAGACGGGAGCGCCCCACGGTGATACACTTGGTCGAATAAAACCTTTCTCTAGGAGATCTTTCAACTGCTCTTTTAACTCTTTCAACTCAGTTGGAGCCATTCTATATGGAAAAATAGAGATAGGATGAGTATCAGGAAGAATATCTATACCAAAGTCTATTTCTCTCTCATGAGGGACTCCAAGAAGATCGTCTGGTAAGACTTCTAGAAACTTACTAACAACTGAAACTGAATGAATAGGAGATGTCTCAACACTAGAGTCATTAACTCGGACTAAGTGATAGACACCACCCTTCGAGACTAACTTTCTCTCATTAAGGTAAGAAATGAAACGACTCTTAGGCACTACTAAACTAGTCTTCCAATCTATAACTTGCTCATTAGGAAACTGAAACTTGGCTACTCGAATTTTACAATTGACTGATGCATAACAAGCATGGAGCCAGTCCATACCTAGAATGACATCGAAATCTACCATGTTTACCTCTACTAAGTCAGCCATGGTGTTCTTGTGATTGACAGAAATAGTGTAATCATGATAGACTCTTTTAGCTAGAATAGACTCAACAACAGGTGTACAAACACTGAAGGGCTAAAGGAGTTGCTCAAGAACAACATCAAAATTCATTGCAACATATGGAGTCACAAATTATAGACTCGCTCATGGATCTAGCAAAGCATAAACATCAAAAGTAATGACTTTGATCATACCAGTGACAACATCTGGAGAATTCTCTTGCTCTTGGAGACTAGTGATAGCATAAAGACGGTTTGATCTTCCGCCTGCCCCTAAAGTAGCTCCTCTAAGTGTAGCTTTGTTTCTTGGAGAAACTGAAAAATATTGGGCTATATTACCCCCATTACCATTACCTTGCTTGTTGTTAGGGCACTCTTTCATAAAGTGACCATTAAGACCACACTTGAAGCAACCAATGGAGCCATCACGACATACCCTTGAGTGGGTCCTACCATACTTAGCACATGCAGGAATCCTATTACCTCCTTGTGTAACACTACCTTGAGACTGTGCAAGTCTAAATCTGAAATTTTGTGAATTATGATTGTTGAACTCACCTATGTTCCTTGGTGCAGGTGCACTAGCAGATGATGGAATAGTTCCCTATTGCTTATATTGGAAAGAAGATCGGTTGGCATTACTTTTTTGCTTCCAAGACTCATTCCCTGTCTTAGCTTTCTTATTTCAAAACTCTTCTCTATCCCTCAGTTTATCCTCCTCAACTTGCTGCACATGAATCATCAAGCTTGCTATGTCTATATCACCTATTAGCATAGCTACATTACCTCCCTTACTTGACAGACGATATAATCCAACATCAAACAAACTCATCTTGCTCCTCATATCTGCAACCATCTCCGGAGCATAGTGGGAAAGTTGGGTGAAATTCAATCTATACTCATGAACACTCATAGATTACTGCTTAAGAGTGAGGAATTCTCTTACCTTTTCCTCTCTTAGCTAACGGGGAAAGAAACTCCCTATGAAGGTACTCTCGAATACAACCCAGCTCACAATTGGTGCATCCTCAGCCCTATTCTTTTTCCATTGGTCAAACCAGATTCTAGCAACACTCTTTAGTTGATATGCAGCTAGATCCACTCGCTCAGCATCGACAACATGCATAATATCAAAAACCTTTTGAAGTTCTTCAACAATTTTTTTTGGATCCTCAGTGACACTTGAACCAATGAAGCTTGAAAGATTCATCCTTAAGAATCACGGATCCTAGAAGTATCGGCCACTTCCTGACTATTCTCTCTTTGTTGCCTAGCTTGGTTGGTCACAACTTGGCTCAACATCCGGTTGTCCTTACGAAACTCAGCACTGGTGACCTCTCTTTGGGGTTGCACTTCCAGTGCATTAGGTACCCCTTGTTATCCTACAGTCCTCCTAGCAAGACGACCTCGGAAAACATTTGTGGAGGCATGATCTTAAAGATACGCGCAAGCACAAGTTAGAAAGAGACTTTATAGAGATGAATTCTATCGCAAGAAATGAGTATGAAAGAAGTGAGATAGTTCCTAAATGTTGCAGCCTCCTAATTATAGATGTGGCGCACTTCACACCGATAACTAGGCCTCTGCAGACACGACTTACTAGACTCCCTAGGACTCTTGAACTATGTGGCCTGATACCAATTATGTCATTCTCCGATCCTATAGTCTAGGCGGGACTGGCACTCGAGAACCATTTCTGGCCCCAAGCGAACCCTTGGCCTGGCTAGACTCTCAACGGAAGACTTACTCAACAGAAAATGTACTTGAATACAATCTTTATAAACTATATGAACAAATAAACTGAGAATGTTTTAGAAGTAAACATTCAACTACCCAAAAATAGCAACTCAAGTCATATAACAAACCAACTTAAATGCAAGACTAAAGAACTATAACTATCTATCTATGAAGCCTCTAAAACTATGAGGGATGTCAAGACAAGACCCTCGATCATCCTAACAACTGAAAATACTAAAAGAATGTAAATAGCGATCCTCTGGTAAGCAAGGAGGCTCACCAAATGACTTTGAATGCTCAACTGGATCAACAAGGCACTGGATGCTAATCATGGTTACATGTATCTACATCATAAAATGATACAGGCCATATGGCATCAATACATTGAATGTACGAGCATGTTAAGGGAGTTATAAATAGAACATAAGCTTCAAAAGGAGCTAAAGAAACTTACCTCGTCTCAACTCACTCAAATCTTTTCAATATAAAGCAGAAGTAAAGATTCAGTATAAAGAAAAGCTTTAAAACATGAAGATAACAATTCAGTGCATTTAAAAACACACAACAACTCAGTTTGTATATGAAAATACACGTAACTATGTGTATTTAAGAATACAAAACATCTCTATGGGAATTTCTTTAACTGACAGAGATGAGCTTAAGTGATGGTACAATGTCTTGCCTTAAGCTGCCATGGCCGTCCTATACCTTGTCGGGGGTATAGAACCTAACTCACTAAGTGGATCAACTAGTCTATGCTAAAAGCATTAAGAAATCATCTAAAGAGTATGACCATTTTCTACTCATGTGGCTACACGGTTTATGGAGACTTTGAATTATCTGAACTCAAATATGTCCCCAAATCGATGCTCAAAACTTATCCCAAAATATATTAGCTCATATGTTTTAAAACATAACTCTATCTGTGGTTGAGATTATTACTCAAAAACTAGCTTGAAAGCTCTCTTGGGTATCGATGTTTCGTCTCTTGTATGAATGTGAAAATATTTTAACTCTTGGGAATACTTAGTTCCCATAAAATCTTTTGAAGAGACGAACTTCACTCCTCATTCTAAACTCAATGCTCAGGTCTTTAAAACAATTTTAAAACATTTGTAAAAACTTTTCAAAGACTCTAAGAACTCTTTAGACTTGACTCTTAACTTTCCTTGAATTTGAATTATGGATCCAAGGTTCATGATCTCATGTTATGGATGATCTCTCGATGTTTATACGTACCTTAGAGTGTATAAATAATCTAGAAAATATAGGTACGATTCGAGGGAACTCAAACTAAAAGAAGTGGGAAAAGGTAGAAGTCCTGGCGACCCTCGCATACTGAGTGGCGCTGGGCGCCAGACCCATAACTAAAGAACCTGGGTAAGGGTGTACTGGATGGCATGGTGCCCCAGAGCCCACACTATAGATCCTGACGTGGGGCGCACTGAGTGGCATGGCGCCCCACCCATTTTCCCAGAAAGTTCGACGAAGTTTCTTACTCGTTTTTCGACCCTAATTCATCTAGAATCAAGTGAACTCTTCCCCAATCACTTAGATTCTAATACCCATCATTAGTGTACAATAATCTATTAAAAAACAACCTCAAATCTCATGCAATTAACTCAATAACTCCTCAAAATCTCAACAATTAAGATCTCAATAGAAACTTCAACAAGAAGACCATCAAGAACTCAATGACTTTATCAATGTAAATACGCTGAATTAAACATGATTGGCGTGTGGGTGAACGAACTCAATTCTAAGTGATTTCACATACCTCGTAGGGATTAACTCTTGGCAAAATCCACAAGCGAAGTGTCAAGAACGCGACAAACCTTGGCTCTTTCACCTATTTTCTCCTCTTTTCTCTTCTCTAAAAACCCTAGAGTAATTTTATGAAGATTAAACTGAACCAAATCAGTTTAGACCCCAAATAAATGATTAAAAATGAATTTAATTAATTGGGTAATGAATAGACCAAAATACCCCTCTAAAATCCAGGTGACTCTTTATTCAGATAACCAAATTTCAAATGGGGATATCATCCTCATACGAACTCGAAATCTTGCAAACTCGGTGACGTTGGAAAGATAATTCAAAGAACTTTCATACAGTGTCTTGCATCCCACCTAACTCATCATTTTCTAATTCTAGTTATTTCAAGTAGAGGGGTGTTACAGTACAGTATAGTTGTGTCATAAGGAACTTATTCAAAACTCGTGCATTTCTCAGATTTATTCGACTATTCCCCATATTTGAGGTAGTTGAAAAGCAAACTCAGTTCAATATCGATGAGTTACTCTCAACAAAAATCATTAGAAAGTCATGAGACTGTAAAGTGGCTTGAGAGAAGAGTGTGAGTGAGTTTAACTATTGAGATTCAAAAGAATGCACACATACTCATATGAATCGTGTGTTTGAGCAAAAAGTGAGATGTACTCTCTTCTCTAAATGTTGTTTCAATTGAGACCCTTTCGAGGAGGTGTGTCGTAGAGCTTGAGTACTATTTGCACCTGAAAATATTGTATGAGTACAAGGTTATAAGCAGTAGTAGTAAAAGTGCCCAAGGTTATAGGAAACCATGCAGAGGTATAGTAATCTAAGGAAGAGAGACGGTGATGAGGCAAGCTATGTTATTATAGTCATGCACCCAGTAAGTTATTAAATAGGAGTTTTCCCTTTTGGGTAGACTAAGAAGTAATAATTTTGTATTGAGTTCATGATAAGAGGTAGAGTAAGAGTAACTAGTTAGGATGAGATAGAGTATATTTTAACTAGAAAGGAGGTTATGATGATGTGTCATTATGTTCATAACGACCAAGTGTAGGTGCTAGATAGAGAAGTAGCAGTATTCATGAGGTGATAGATATAGCTAGGCTTATGATTTTTTAGGAAGAGCTTATAATATTCAAAGTGTTATAGAACTAATTATGTAATGATATATAAGGAATGAGTAAATAGTACTTAAGTTGTGAAGTGGAAGGTGGCAGTAATATGTAAGGATGTAGACTGAGAGATAAAGATTGACTACTTGTCATGAGGTCTTAGTGGGCGATTGTTTCTTAATTTTATTTGGTAGTTGTAAGTTAGTATAGTAAGCGAGAAATCATATTAATATCCGGGTTTAGTAATAAATATTAAGCTTGAATTTACGATGAGCATTGTGATAAAAAGAATGGCAACATGAGGGTGATGATGTTAGTCTTGAGATTTGATCTGGTAGACTTGACATAGAGTAGGTGAGGAATTGAGATGTTAGCTTCAAAGAATATGAGTCGTACAAGTGAGAGATCCTAAGTTTTAGATAAGGGCAGTGAGGTGTAGCTAAGTCTTGAGAGTAACAAGGAGCATTAAGAGGTGTACCTAAGATTGTATGTAATTAGACGAGGTTCCAATTAAGTTAATGATTTTCCATGTGTGCCTAGATAGTATGTTTGAGCTGTCACTATGGAATAAGTTGAGGTAAAATTACTTTTTCCTTAGGAAGTTAGATGAATCGGCTTTATAAGCTAAAGTTAACAGTTAATAGAAGCATCTTAGAAAGAGGTCTTAGAAGGAGTCTTAGTACCTGCTAATGGAGAGTTTTGTAGCCATGAGATAAGTCTTTCTGAGTATTAAAGGGAATGTAGACCGATTTAGAGATGATGAAAATAGATCCAAGACTTTAGAGTGTCAACTCCAAACCTAAGGGGGAGATGATACGATGAGAAATCACGTCAAGTGTTGAGGATGAGATAGTGATGTCTTCAGAAAGAGTTTTAGAGATATATCAATCCGTTCATAATCTTGGATATTCCTCAAGCGAAGTTATTACAACATCTTGTGGATATTCATATTATCAGAATTGTTTCTATGACCTATGCTCATAAACTTCAGAGAGATTCACATCTATGCTCAATTTCCTGAATAAGGGGCCAAGACTTTTTCCCATTAACCTCGAGCATAATCCATAAAGTTGTGGATATCAGCCTCATGATATGAATCTATTCATATAAGTATTCATGTCTCATAGTATGTTCAGTCTCACAATTTCATGATTTACTCTCAATGGCTAGCAATATAATGATATGCCATGCATATTCTTAAATAATAATTCTCGAATGAATCGGGCTTATGATCGTTCGCCCTAAAGCCTTTTCAGTAATCCTTTTTAGTTTTGGAGAGGGGTTTTGTTGATAGTAGTCATGTGATGATAAAGGAGTGGATTGCTATTTCTTATTGTGATAGTGATGGTGGTTTATTCCATCTAAGGTTATAAATGTGGAGGGAGAAGGAGATAAGGTTTTAAAATGAGTACTAAGTCAGTTTCCTGGTGGTAATGCATGAAAGTTTAGTTAGCAGAGATGATAAGAAGTTCTTAGAAAGTTGGTTAGTAGAACTCTATGGAGTGGTTAAGGTTCTAAGCTTGAATGTGGTATCGTTAACATGTGGAAAATTTGTGATACATTAGGTGTTTCGTGATATGAGCTCAAGGTTAGCTGAATGTAGCGGTAAGGAGTGGTGTTCTTAGGATGAGATTTCCTACAGAGGTATAGAACCTTAATATGGTGGTTTAGATCAGAATAACTATCCTATGTTAGACTTGAATACAGTAAGAGAGAACCCCTTTCCATTCTCAAACGAGCCGTCATTCGAGGACGAATGATTCTAAAGGCGAGATATTGTAATACCCCGAAAGTTTCTAAGTTAAGGCTCGAACCATTCTTCATTTACTTGTAGGGTCATATTGGATGATTCTTAAATAGCACATACGTTTAAAGGTAAATTTGGTAGTGTGTGAATGGGTTTGGATACCAACTAAGGTCACTAGAAACTCCTAGCACAAACTAGAGTTGAAAGTTTCCTTATCGATTAAGTTTTAATGTAAGATTCCAATGGAGTCAACTTCAAACGACCATATCTCTTAGAATATAAAGATTTATATGGCCCATAACATATAAAATTAAAGGTATTTGAATATGATTTCCAATGCCACCAATTTCGCGTCAATCTAATCTTGGAGTAAAAAGTTTTGACCATTTTAGTAACCTGATACAGTGTTGTGACGAATTAGCTGATGGGAAATCATTAAAAAGGATCATTTTTGTCTTTTTACTTCTAAGAAAAGCCTAAACATATTTCTTGACTAATAAAAGACCCAAAACAATCAGCTTTATATCTCTTAATCCGTCACTCTTCTCTCTCAAACGTTAAGGCAAAATCCTAACGAAAAATCAAAGGAGAATATTTCATTCAAGATTTTCTCCATCTTTTTTAAGATTCTTATTCAAGGTAAGTTTTTCTCCAAGAATTCCATTCTTTCCAACTCAAATTCCTCAATAAAATTATAAATCACTAATTAAAATCATAAATCTTGGCCATAGAGATTTCAAGAAACAAATACAACAATCACAAGAAAGGTTTTCTTCATTGTTTACCTTCACGCTAGGATTTCAAGTTTTCTAATCAACTTCATATTAAAGATTCTTAAAGAACCTTGTTCTTTCAGGTTTATAATGCTATCATAGTGTTGTGCTAGACCATCCTCACGCCCTACATCTACTTTCAGACCAGTAAAAGAGTAATCTAGGAGTCTTTCCCTACATTTGAGTATTCTTGAGATAAGTTGATTTAGAGTTCTTTAGTTCATGTTTCTTTTTAAAATTATATTCCTAATTATTGAGTTTCTATATTGTCATTGAGATCCTTGAGTTGATTTGTTCATGTCTATATTTATTTTGAGTTATAAATTTTGAAATTTTTTTTTTAAAGCCAACACTTGTGTTCTTAAACTGAGTTTTGAGAAAGGAAAGATGAGTTTAGAGAAAAGAGTTTCTAAAATATGATTAGTATGAAAATCGAGTATGACATCAATGTTTAAGCAGTATGGTATATAAATATACCATAAATATTTATGCAGTTTGACTTCCTGAGTCATCAGTGATCATATTATAATTTGATTTTGAAATGTTTTTGAGAATGAGTTTCCAAGTATGAGTATAAGGGACTACGTTTGCTAGAGGCATCAATTTTTACATTGATAAAAGAGAAACTGAGACTTCTAAATGAGTTATGAGTTCAAAAGTTGTTTCCAGAGAAGTTACCTCTTTTAAGATGGTAATTTGAGCAATTAACTCAAATTACAGGAAGAATTATGTTTTTAAAGCATATGAGCAGGAGTATATATTATTAGGAGTAGTATTGAGCACCAATATCGGAAAGAGTTCAAACAACTCACAGCTCCCATAAACCATGTATGCCAACATGGGTAAAGGGTCATACTTTTTAGATGATTCCTTATTGATTTTAAGCATAGCTTAGTGGATCCACTTAGTTGAGGTGTTCTATACCCTGACAAGGTATAGGACAGTTCTGGCAGTGTGGGCGAGATGTTGTATCATCACGTAGCTCATAGTGATGGTGGTCGGTTAGAGAATCTCCCAATAGAGTTAGAGTGTATTTTTATATATCACTTATTATGTTGAGTTTAGAGATGAAAAATTATTTTGTTTATCTTTAAATGATTTAACTCCTTTATTTCTTTACAATTAGCTTGAGTACATTGTTATCTATTGCAGTCCTTTTTTCAATAATTTTTTATTCACTTATATTATGGCATGCCCCAAGCCTACACCCTGGGCAGGACTAGCACTCAAGAACCATTTCTGGCCTCAAGCGAACCCTTGGCTAGGCTAGGCTCTCAGCGAAAGACTATAAGCGTTATTAGAAGGATCAAATGCCTTTATAAAACAACAGCCTCAAATTAAAATCTGAACATTTTAGGATAAAACATTCAAACTAGCCATAGATGGCAACTCAAGTCTTAAAGCAAAACATCTTAAATATAAGACTAAAGAATTGTGACTACTTGTCTACGAAACCTCTAAAACAAAGAGGGATGTCGGGACAAGACTCCCGATCATCCTAACAGCTAAAATACTAAAGAAATGTAAAAGGAGTCCTCTGGAAAGCAAGGAGGCTTACCAACTGACTCTTAGTGCTCAACTGGATCAACGAGGTGTTGGATATTGATCCTAGTTACCTGTGTCTGCATCATAAAATGATGCAGGCCAAATGGCATCAGAACATTGAATGTACGAGTATGCTAAGGGAATACTAAACAAGACATAACCTTTAAAGGAATCTAAAAAGAACAGTTGCCTTATCTTTACTCAGCTCATGAACAACTCAACACAAATGCAAAGTAAAAACAAAAATAATGGTGTTGTTTATACAAAGCATTTAAAACAATAGGTGATAACTCAATGTGTTAAAGAGATACGATAGCAACTCAGTTTACTTATATAATAAAGTAATATAAAACTATGGGAGTTTCTTTAATCGACAACCACAACTATGAGCATATGTGATGATACAACGTCTTACCCACGCTGCCAGAACTGTCCAATACTTTGTTGTCATATAGAACGCCTCAACTAAGTGGATACACTTGTCTATGTAAAAAAAGCACTAAGGAGTCATCTAAAAAGTATAATCCTTTCTACCCATGAAGGCTACATGGTTTATGGAGACTTGAGTTATTATGAACTTGTCCCCATATCGATGCTCAATACTAATCCCAAAATATACTCAGCTCATATGTTTTAAAAACAAAATGCTTTCTTTGGTTTGAGATAATTACTCAAAACCTAGTTCAAAGGCTCTCTTGGAAAACGATGTTTCCTCTCTTGTTCAAATGTGAAAACAATTTAACTCGTGGGAATACTTAGTTCCCGTATAATCTTTGAAGAAATAAATTGTACTCTTACCCTTGCTCAACTCAAAGCTCAAGCGTTAAAACAAAGTTAAACGTTTGTACAAGACTTTTGGAAAGCTCTATGAACTTCTCTTGACTTGACTCTTAAATTTCCTTGAATTGAATTATGGATTCAAGGTTCATGATCTCATGTTTATGGATGATTTAATGATGTTTAGACGTACCTTAGAGTGTAGAAATTAACTAGAAAACTCAGGTACGCTGCTCAGGAACTAGTACGGAAAAAAGTGGGAAAAGGTGGGAAACTGGCATCCCTAGAGCTCTGAGAGGCGCGGGCGCCAGCCTTTAAATTTTAGAGACTAACTTGGGGCACTCTGTCTTGTGCGGCGCCATAGAGGTCAACTTTTAGGAATTGCTTTGGGGCGCGGCCCCCCAGCCCCTTCCCCAGATTTTTGATGAAATTTCTTCTTCATTTTTCAACTCTAAACCCTCTAATTTGACTTGGTTCTTTCCCCAAACACTTAGAATAGACTATATGCTCAAAATACATAAGATTCTACTCAAAATCACACCTAATTTCATGAATCAAACTCAAGAAACTTCAACAACAAGCACCCACAAGATTTCAAACAAATTATCATCAAGAACTCATAATATTTGCTTTCAAAACTACACTACTTCGCTGAATTGAATCATGATTGGCGCGTGGCGAACTAACCCAATGCTATGTGATATCACATACCTCGTAGAATTGAATCCTTGGCAAAATCTTCAACCAAAATTGTACGATCTTGACAAATCTTGCCTTTTTTTCTCCTTTCTCCTCTTTTCTCTTTTCTCCAAGCCCTAGCATGTATTTCCAATTGTTTCAACTGATCTAATTCGGATTAGACCCCAATTAAACTCCTAAAAACTAAATAAAATAATTGGGTAAGGAAAATATACCAAACTAGACTTTCCTTATTTGAACAGCCTAACTTCAAATAGGCATATCTTACTCATACGAACTCGGAATCGCACAAACTTGGCTGAGTTGGAAAAATAATTCCAAGATATTTCCTACGGTATCTAGAAGCACACCTAACTCATCCTGAGCTAGGATTTATGGTCGTTTGAGGTTGACCCAAAACTCAAACTTAACATAACCAATTTTCAACATATTTCCTTCTTTCCAAAAATAACTCTTTCTAATTCTAGCTCTTTCTTGTTCTTTCAATTATCGAGGTGTTACAATATCTCCTCCTTGGGAACATTTGTCCTTGAATGAGATTACTCTTAGTAGGCGAAGGGTGTAACATATGACCTTCAGCTCAAACACCCAACAAGCAAATCTAACACATCAAGTATATAAATTAAAGAGTACTAAGAAGAGAATTAGTACCTTGGTCTGGAGTTTCTCCGGGCTCAAAGAGATGTGGATATCTCTTCTTCATATCCTCTTCAACTTCCCAAGTAGCTTCCTCAACAAACTGATTCCTCCAAAGGCTTTGAAAGATGTTACTTCCTTGGTTCTCAACTTGCGAACCTAGCAGTCTAGAATCTGAACATGGATCTTCTCATAAGATAAGCTATCATTGATACCAATATCTTCAGTTGGTATAATAAGTGAAGGATCTCTCATGCACTTCTTCAACATGTAAATATGAAATACTAGATAAACCGTTGCTAACTCTTGAGGTAGCTTTAACTCATAAGCTACATTACCAACCCTCTTGGATATTCTTTAAGGTCTAATATACCGGGGACTAAGCTTCCTCTTCTTACCAAATGTCATAACACCCTTCATGGGTAAAACTTTCAAGTATACCCAATCATCTACTTCAAACTGTAAATCCCTTCTCCTAGCATCAATGTAGGATTTTTGACGACTCTTCCCTACTTTCAACCTCTCTTGAATGACTTTCACTTTCTCAATATCTTGATGAATTAAGTCTGGTCCTATCAACCCAGCTTCACCAACTTCAAACCATCCAATAGGAGATTTGCATCTTCTTCCATAAATATCTTTATAAGGAGTCATTTGGATGCTAGAGTGGTAACCATTATTATACGCAAACTCAATGAGAGGCAAGTGATCATCCCAATTGCCTTTGAAATCAATTACACAAGCCCTCAACATATCCTCTAGAGTCTGAATAGTGTCCTCTGCTTGACCATCTGTCTGAGGATGAAAGGCAGTACTTAAGTTTACTTTTGAACCCAAGCCTTTCTGAAAAGATTTCCAAAACTGTGCAGTAAATTACACACATTTGTCTGAAATAATTGAAATTGGCACCCCATGAAGTCTAACTACCTCTTGAATATACAACTTGGCATAGTCCTCTGTTGTATAGGTAGTCTTTACTAGCAAAAAGTGGGTTGATTTCTTCATTCTATCGACAATCACCCAAATAGAATCATGTTGACTGTGAGACCGTGGTAAACCTATCATGAAATCCATATTAATCATCTCCCACTTCCATTCTGTAATTTTGATATTCTAAGTCATACCATCTGGCCCTTGATGCTCTACCTTAACTTGTTGGCAATTTGGACACTTAGCAACAAACTCTGCAATGCCCTTCTTCAAACTACTCCACCAATAAACCTCTCTCAAATCTTGATACATTTTTGTCAAACCCGGATGGATAGAAATCTAGAGCTATGAGCTTGTTCCATGATCCTCTCTTGGAGTTCATCCACCCTTGGTACACACAACCTACCTTGATACCTCAATACGCCATCTCCCCCTTGTTCAAAAGCCAATATTTTTTTCTTATAAATATTTGCCTTCAATTCATACAAAAGAGGATCTTGGTCCTGCTTCTCTATTATTTTTCACACTAATGATGATTCGGCCCCATTCATCACATCCTTCTTCTGTGGAATCTATTAATCGAACTCCCAATTGGGTAAGTCTATGCACATCTCTTGCTAGCTCTTTCTTATCTTCCTCAAAATGGGTAGTACTACCCATAAACAACCTGCTTAAAGCATCAGAAACAACAGTAGCCTTACCTAGGTGGCATAGAATACTCATGTCATAATCCTTGAGTAACTCTAACCACCTTCGTTGTCTCAGATTAAGCTCTTTCTGGATAAACACATATTGAAGACTCTTGTGATCGGTGAACACATCCACATGAACACAATAAAGATAATGGCGCCATATTTTACAAGCAAATACCAGCAGCCAATTCTAGATCATGGGTCGGATGATTGTTCTCATGAACTTTCAATTGCCTGGAGGCATAAGCTATAACTTTGCCATTTTGCATTGACACACAACCCAAACCAACTCTAGACGCATCACAATATACACCAAAGCCTTGCATACCTTTTGGTAAAGTCAATATTGGGCAGTAGTCAACCTCTTTTTCAATCCCTAAAAGCTTTTCTCATAATCTTCAAACCATCAAAATTTCACTCTTTTTTGAGTTAACTTGGTCAAAGGGGATAAAATAAATGAGATCCCATCTACGAACCTTCTATAATATCTAGCCAACCCCAAGAAACTCCTAATATCAATTGGAGATGTGCGTCTAGGCCAATTCTGTACTGCCTCTATTTTCTGGTTATCAACTTTAATTCCCTCTCCGGACACAATGTGGCCTAAGAATGCGCCAGACTGAAGCCAAAACTCACACTTAGAGAACATGGCATATAACTCTCTGTCCTTTAAAGTTTGGAGAACTACTTTGAGGTGACTAGCATGATCTTCCTCATTCCTCGAATAGATTAGTATGACATCAATGAATATGATAACAAAGATATATAAATAAGGCTTGAATACTCTATTCTTAAGGTCCATAAACGCTACAGGCGCATTGGTCAAACCAAAGGACATAACTAGGAACTCATAATGAACATAACAGGTCCTGAATGATGT
The DNA here is from genome assembly GCF_019186545.1 of Solanum stenotomum. Classification (NCBI taxonomy): domain Eukaryota; kingdom Viridiplantae; phylum Streptophyta; class Magnoliopsida; order Solanales; family Solanaceae; genus Solanum; species Solanum stenotomum. The sequence continues at coordinate 29,381,309 of NC_064288.1, forward strand.
CTTTGGAATATCACAATCCCTTCCTCTTAACTGATGGTAGCCTAATCTGAGGTATATCTTAGAGAAATAGGTAGCTCCTAAAGCTGATCAAAAAAATCATCAATTCTCGAAAGAGGATACTCAATTCTTGACAATAACCTTGTTCAACTGACGGTAATCTATACACATCCTAAGGGAACCATCTTTCTTTCTCACAAATAATACCGGAGCACCCCAGGGTGAGATACTTGGTCGAATAAAACCCTTATCAAGGAGATCTTTTAACTGCTCTTTAAGCTATTTTAACTATGCGAGAACCATTCTATATGGCGGAATAGATATAGGACAAGTATCTAGAAGAATAGATATACCGAAGTCTATCTCTCTCACGAGGGACTCCGGGTATCATCATGAAAGACTTCTGGAAACTCACTCACAACTGGAACTGACTCAAAAGGAGGTGTCTCAACACTAGAGTCATTAACTCGGACTAAGTGATACACACATCCCTTGGAAACTAACTTTCTCGCCTTAAGGTACAAAATGAAACAAACCTTAGGCACTGTTGAACTGCTACTCCACTCTATAACTGGCTCAATAGGAATTTGGAACCTAACAACTCAAGTTCTACAATCAGTGGAGGCATAACATGCATGAAGTCAATCCATACCTAGAATGACATCAAAATCTACCATGTCTAACTCAACTAAATCAGCCACGGTGTTCGTATGATTGATGGAAATGACAGAATCAGATTGACTCGCTTAGCTAGAATAGACTCCCCAACCAGTATAGAAACACAAAAGGGTTCACAAAGCTTCTCAGGAAGAATATTAAATTTCATTGCAACATAAGGAGTCACAAAAGATAAACTCGCTCCTAGGTCTAGCAAAGCATAAACATTAAGAGTAAAGACTTTGATCATACCAGTGACAACATATGGAGAATTCTCTTTCTCTTGACGATTAGCGATCGCAGAAAGGCGGTTTGCTCCTCCGTCAATACCGGAAGTAGCTCATCTAGGTGCAATGCTGTCTGGTGGGGAAACTGATGAAGATTGGGTCCTATTTCCCTGATTCCCATTACCTTGCTAGTTCTTGGGGCACTCTTTCATAAAGTGACCCTCTTGTCCACACTTGAAAGTTGAAAGAACCTGTGGAGCCATCGCGACATTTACCTGGGTGGTTCCTACCACACTTAGCACATGCAGGAGCCTAGTTACCTTCTTGTGCCACACTACCCTAAGACTGAGCAGGTCTAGCTCTGAAGTGCTACAAATTCTTACAATTATACTTATCTTTGTTTCTGGGTGGATGTACACCAACAGATGATGGAGCAGTTCCCTTTTGCTTTGGCTAAAAGGACGAACGGTTCACATTATTCCTTTTCTGCTCGGACTCACTCCATGCCTGAGCTTTCTTGTTTCTAAACTCCTCCTTATCCATTAGCTTATCTTCCTCAACCTGTTGCACATAAACCATCAACCTTGCTATATCCATGTCACCTATTAGCATTGCAGCCTTACCTTCCTTACTCGACAGACGAGACAGCCCAGCAACAAACAAATTCATCCTACTCCTCATATCCGCAACCATCTCCAGAGCATATCAAGAAAGTTGGGTGAACTTCAAGATATACTTATGAACACTTAGTGAATCCTACCTAAAAGTAAGGAATCTTCGTACCTTGGCTTCTCTCAGTTCACGGGGAAAGAAATGCCCCAATAAAGCCTCCTTAAACATCGCCCAAGTCAAAATTGGTGCACCCTCAGCTCTACCATTCTTCCACTGGTCAAACCAAGTCCTAGTAACATTCTTAAGTTGATATGCAGCTAGTTCCACTCACTCAGCATCGGCAACGTGCATAACCTCAAATACCTTTTGCAGTTCCTCAACAAAGTTTTTTGGATCCTCAGTAGTGCTTGAATCAATGAAGCTTGGAGGATTCATCCTCAAGAACTCTATGACCCTCGAAGTATCAGCTTCTTTCTATCGAGCCCCTTTTTGTTGCCCAACTAGGTTTGTCACTGCTTGACTCAGCATTCGGATTACTTCCCAAAATTTGGCAATGTTGACCTCTCCTTGAGCTGCACTTCAGGTGCATTTGGTACCCCTTGCTCCTCAACGTTACGCGTAGAATGACAACCTCTTAAAGCTCTTTGTGGAGGCACGATTAACTGAAAGACACACGCAAGCACGAGTTAGAAGGAAACTTTATAGAGATTAACTCAATCGCAAGAAATGAATATTAAAGATGTGATAACATTCCTAAGTGTCGCAGCCTCCTAATTATAGATGTGGTGTGCTTCACACTGAAAACTAGGACTCTACTAACACAACTTCATAGACTCCCTAGAACTCTTGAACTCTATGCAATGAAACCAAGTGTGTCACGCCCCGAGCCTACACCTTGAGCAGGACTAGCACTAGAGAACCATTTCTAGCCCCAAGTGAACCCTTGGACTGTCTAGACTCTCAGCGGAAGACTTTAAACATTATTACAAGGATCAAATGCATTTATAAAACAACTGTGTCAAATTAAACTCAGAACGTTTTAGGATAAAACATTCAAACTAGCCATAGATGCCAACTCAAGTCTTATAGAAAAACATCTGAAATACAAGACTAAAGAACTATGACATCTTGTCTATTAAGCCTCTAAAAAAGAGGGATGCCAGGACAAGACCCTCGATCATCCTAACAGCTGAAATACCAAAGCAATGTAAAAGGAGTCCTCCAAAAAGAAAAGAGGCTCACCAACTGACTCTGAGTGCTCAACAGGATCAATGAGGCGTTGGATGTTGATCTTGGTTATCTGTGTCTGCATCATAAAATGATGCAGGCCAAATGGAATCAGTACATTGAATGTACGAGTATGCGAGGGGAATACTAAACAATACATAAGCTTGAAAGGAATCTGAAAAGAATACTTACCTTGTCTTTACTCAACTCATGAACAACTCAACTCAAATGCAAAGTAAAAACAATAATAATGGTGTAGTTTATGTAAAGTATTTAAAACAATAGGTTATAACTCAATATGCTAAAGATACAATAACAACTCAGTTTACTCATATAATAAAGTAATATAATATTGTGAGAGTTTCTCTAACTGACAACCACCACTATGAGCCTAAGTGATGATACAGTGTCTCGCCCACGCTGCTAGAACAGTCCTATACTTTGCCATCATATAGAATGCCTCAACTAAGTAGATCCACTAGTCTATGCTAAAAATCAATAAGGATTCATCTAAAAAGTATGATCCTTTCTAAACATGATGGTTGAATGATTTATAGAGAGTTGAGTTATTATGAACTCGTCCCCATATCGGTGCTCAATACTACTTCCAAAATATACTCAGCTCATATATTTCATAAAAAAAACTCTTTCTTTGGTTTGAGAAAAGTACTCAAAAACTAGCTTAAAAGCTCTCGTGGAAATCGATGTTTCCTCTCTTGTTCAAATGTAAAAATATTTTAACTCTTGTGAATACTTAGTTCCCATATAATCATTAAAGAAATGAACTTTACTCTTACCCTTACTCAACTCAAAACTCAAGCCTTAAAACAAATTTAAAACGTTTGTAAAAGACTTTTGGAAAGCTCTATGAACTTCTCTTGACTTGACTCTTAACTTTTCTTGAATTGAATTATGGATTCAAGGTTCATGATCTCATGTTTATGGATGATTTCATGATGTTTAGACGTACCTTAGAGTTTAGAAATCAACTAGAAAACTTAGGTACATTGCTAAGGAACTAGTACGAAAAAAAGTGGAAAAAGGTGGGAGGACTGGCGTCCCTGGCGCTCTGAGAGGCGTGGGGTGCCAGCCCTGAAATTTTAGAGACTGTCTTGGGGCGCTCTGGCTGGCGTGGCACCGAAAGGTCAACTTTCAGGAATTTCTTTGAGGCGCGCTGAGAAGGGCAGTGCCCCAGCCCCTTCCCCAGATTTTTGACAAAATTTCTTCTTTATTTTTCAACTCTAAACCCTTTAATTTCACATGTTTCTTTCCCCCAAACACTTAGAATCGACTATATACTCACAATACATAATATTCTACTCAAAATCACACCTAAATTCATGAATCAAACTCAAGAAACATCAACAACAAGAACCCACAAGATTTCAAATGAATTATCATCAAGAACTCATAATATTTGCTTTCAAAACTACACAAATTCACTGAATTGAATCATTATTGGTGCATGGGTGAACTAACTTAAAGCTATGTGATCTCACATACCTCGTAGGATTGAATCCTTGGCGAAATCCACAACCAAAATTGCACGATCTTGACGAATCTTGTCTTTTCTTCTCCTTTCTCCTCTTTTCTCTTTTCTCCAAGCCCTAGCGTGAATTTCCAATTGTTTCAACTGATCTATTTCTGATTAGAACCCAATTAAACTCCTAAAAATGAAATAAAATAATTGGGTAAGGAAAATACCAAACTACCCTCCGAAAATCCTAATTAGACTTTCTTTATTTGAACAACCTAACTTCAAATCGGCATATCTCACTCATACGAAATCAAAATCGTGCAAACTTGGCGGTGTTAGAAAGATAATTCCAAGATGTTTGCTACGGTATCTGGAAGCACACCTAAAGAATCCTGAGCTAGGAGTGATAGTCATTTGAAAATGACCCAAAACTCAAACTTAACATAACTTAACCAATTTTCCATATTTTTTCTTCTTTCCAAAAATGACTCTTTCTAGTTCTTTCAATTATTGAGGTTTTACATATTACATACTCGTAAATTCAATGTAGTGATGTCACTTGACCTGCATATTTTAATGATGTAGATACATGTTCTTAGGATCCTCAACAAGAATCTGTGAAGATCACTTTATGCGTTCGTCAGCTCTTGAGTAAGACTTTATTGCTTTCGGAGGACTACAATGTGAGTTATTAGTAACAATTTTTGAGGAGTCGTAATGAGTGAGATTTTTGCAAGGAATTTAAAATTTCTTGAGTATTAAGGTCACTAGATGTAGAACCTTGAGTTCCAAGAAGAACTAAAGAGAAAAGCATTCAAGTCATTCTTAAGTTTTCATAAGTTTTGGGTCAACATCAAACGACCATAACTCCTAGTACAAGATGAGTTAGGTGAGATACAAGATAGAAAATTAAAGCCCTTCGAGTAGTATCATTGAAGTTCTTGAATTCCAAGTGTTTGAGTTCTATCTATGGTTATGGAAAACCTTCCATTGAGTCGTTCATGTCCATAATTCAGCATGAACCATATTTTAAGAATTCTTTTACAAACGTTTTAACTTTGTTTTAAGACATAAGTTTTTAGTTCAGTAAAGAGTAAAGTTGAAGTTCTTTTCTTCAAAAGTATATGGGGACTTTGTATTCCCAAAAGAGTTTTAAATGTTTTCACATTTAAATAACAATGGAAAACTGAGATTTTTCAAAAGAGCCTTTGAGCTAGTGTTTCAGTAAAGAGCCTTTGAGCTAGTTTTTCAGTAAAGAGCCTTTGGGCTAGTTTTCAGTTAAAGAGTAAATGCTTTCACAATAAAGCAAGAAACGAAACTGAGATTTCTAAGATAGCCTTTGAGCTAAGTTTTTGACCACTAATCTCAAATCACAGAAGAAGTATGTTTTTAAAACATAGAGAGCTAGTATATTTTGTGAGTAGTATTAAGCACCGATATGGGGGAGAGTTCATACAACTCACAGCCCCCATAAACCATATAGCCACCATGGGTAGAAAAGGGTCATACTTTTTAGATGAACCCTTTTCACAATAGACTAGTGGATCCACTTAGTAGTTCAAGTCCTATATCTTTGGCCGGGTATAGGATGCGCTGGCAGCGTGAGGTAGATCATTGTATTATCACTATAGTTCTTATGTGATGATTGTCAGTTAGAGAAACTCCCACATAAGTGATTATTTTTTTATATACATTAGTTTATTGTATTTTTACATACATTTCAGAGTTATGTTGTATCATTGCATACACACAGAGTTTACAACATGTTTTTAAATAGTTTGTTTGTTTATATTGCACTTATTTTAAATTGCTTTATAATGGAATGAGTTCAGTTAAGTATTCATGAGTTGAGTATTTCAAGTTGAGTATCATATCTTTAAAGTTGAGTATCTTATCCTTGAGTACTTTTGAGTTGAGTGAGTTTGAGTAGTTTGAGTATTCGTTGAGTTGAGTAAGTTTGAGAAGAGGTAAGTATGTTTCCTTTTTATCAAGTTTAAAGCTTATGTTTATGTTTTAGAATTCCCCTTACAAGCTCGTACATTCCACTTACTGAGCCATTTGGCCTGCATCTTCTTATGATGCAGACACATGTATTTAGGATCATCAACAGGAGCTTCGTTGATACATCCGAGAGTTCGAGTTAACTATGGTGAGCCTCCTTGCTTCGAGAGGATTTCATTTACTTTTTAGTTTACTTAGGATGTCGTGAGTCTTATCCTGACTTCCATTGTTATCAGTTAGAGGCTTCATAGTTAGTCAGTATAGTTGAGAAGTTTGTATTATTCATTTATTTTACTAAATGTTTTAAAGACTTAAGTGCCTATTTTATAGCGAGTTGAATATATTATTTTTAATCTAAGTTGTTCATTTGAGTTAAAATTTTGAAAAGTTGAGTTTATTGAATTTTATTCAGTTTTTTTGAGCTTTGTATGCTTGAATCAATTTTTCGCTTGTGGTCAGCCATGATGAGGGTTCGCTTGGGGACCAACAATGGATCTAGAGTGTCGTCCACATCCAGGGTGTAGGCTCGGGTCGTGAAAAATTTGGTATCAGAGCACAGAGTTTAAGTGTCCTAGGGTGTCTATGAAGCCGTGTCAAGTAGGATCTTGTTTATGGTTGTGAGGGCCCCACTTCTATAAATGAGGTACTGCAGACATTTAAGAAAAGTTTCCCTTCTTTCATACTCTTAATCGTGCAATAGAGCTAAGTCATAGAGATTTATCTGTAACGCCCCATACGAAACTAGTAAGACCTAGCTACGGCTTGACTGAATCTATTAGGTTGACCTAGAGCCTCACATGTTAGTTTATGGCTGGAAACATGTTTAAATGATGAAAAATGGCTAGTGACATTAGTTTGGTGACTTTAGAGGTCAAACGTCAAGAAACGACCATGACGTCCGAAAACTAGTCATTGGTGCTAGTGTCATGTCGTGGTGTTTGGTGTGTTGTTTGAGGTCTTAAACCAATAGGAGTGACTCTTATTCATTATATGGACATGTTTAGGTTCCAAATGACCAGGTACGACCCCCCAAGGACCACCCAAGGGGTCCTTGAGGAGGACCCAACCTTTGGCCAAAGGCTGTCAAAAAAAACAGCTTGACCTACGAAGGTCAGTAATGGGCCGTCACTTGACCTACGCCCCGTAGGTAGGTCTCGTGGGTTGAGAATTAGTCTCCCCACCAATAACTCCCCAATCCCCCTCTCTGAACCAAATGACGAGAGCACAGCACGGGCCGTAACTCCACTTACGGTCTGTAAGTGGCCGTAGGTGCTGCCAATTTCTAGCCTTCTAGTCTTAAGTTGGTGATTAGGGATTAAGTTAGTTAATTGACTAAGGGCTTAAGGGGTTGTTTAGCTAGTTGATTACTCACCTTTATAAGCTACCAAGACCTTAAGCTAAGTCATGAAATCATTTAGAACCAAGACCCTCAAAACAGTCCCCTAAAAAGAGGTTTTAGTTTTAAGTTAGGAGTGAGGGTAAAATTTAGATGGTCATATCTCATATCTCAAAACGAATTAGGTGTACCATTACCTATCCAATGAAAGGTCTATGAGTACTCTTTCCAACGCCACCGAGTTTGCCCTATTTCGATCTTAGAGTAAAAAGTTATTCCCAAAATAGTGAAGCACTGTCAGAACTACGAAGGCCAAACGACGGTCCGTAGGTGGATGGCGTAGATCCTGCTAGTTTGATGAGTTTTTATTTAAGAAAAGGGTTAGTGTTTTAATTAGTTATTAAGTAGGGGTTAAGGGAGGTCGGTTAGGTGGTTAATTAATGGAATATATAAGCTTATAGGACCCTAAACTAATCCATTAATTCAACACAAGTCAAGACCCCAAAACATAACCCAATTCTTTTCCCTCCCAAAATTTTCTCTCTCAAAACTCTCTCAACTCAAGACTCCATTGAAGAACTTGGAAGGAGCTTAGCAAGGGCTTGTAGATGGGAGGTTTCACACAAAATTCATAGGGTTTAACTAAGGTATGGTTGCTCTTGACTCTTGGGATCCCTTTCCCCAAGAGGTCCTTCCGAAGATAGTTTTCAAAATCCCCCAAATTGTAAATTTCTATCCAAAAAGGTGGATCTTCTTTCTAAATGTTGAATTGTTGTTATAAACTGATTTTGGTTGATGATATATGAACAATTATGGATGCATTCATGTAGTGTTGGTGATTTTTGAAGAATCCCCCCATGAGACCTATGTTTCCCCTTCTTCCTCCAATTCTAACCCTAGTTTGTGTTAGATATTAATTGAAGGCTATGAACTGAATGTAATGTTATGTAATTCATATTTGTATGATGATATTACCCTAAATTATGTATGATTACTATGGAATTAGGGTTAAGTCTTGAATGGGGCCTTCAAGGCTATGAGGAGATGATATCAATGTGATTCTTTATGTATTCTTGAATGTACTTGCTTAATTCATGTATGATGAAGTTAGATGATGGTTCCCTCTTCCCTCTAATCCTAGTTGTTAATTTAGCATGTTATGATGAGATGCAATGCAAGTATGAATGTTGTGATATGTTGGTATTATTGTTGTTATTTTGAATTGAAGCTAATTCTTGTTAACACAATATGAACATGCTATGAGTAAAGGTGTTTTATGTGAAAGGCTTTCTCACACATGTACACACACATGAATGAATGAACCTATGGACTAATGTAATGAATGTGAGTCTCTTGAAAGGTTTCCTCGATTGTACTCTAAACTAGTCTATGTTATGCATGGTATGATGATGTGAAAGGTCATTCTCACATGATGAAGGTTCTTGATGAAAGGTGAATTACTTATATTGTAATGATGCTATACCTAATGTGTTGTTGTGGTGTTGATGACCTACTTTCCTCATCCTTAACCCTCTACACTTGAATTAGCTATGAAGTATGTATGTATGTTATGGTATGATTGAAAGGTAGTTCTCATGATTATAATTTAATGTAAACTGAAAGGTCTCACTTGCTAAGTGTTTATAAGGTAAAAGGATTGTTACTCACTTATGTACACATATGAGCTATTATGGTAAGATGTCTACATAAGAGTCTAGTAAAGGCTAATGTGAACTTATGTGATGACTAAAGATGATTACAAAAGGGAATTAGATGCTTAGCACTGAAAGGGCATGTAAATGAGATGGGGGTCTCATGTTTAATAAGTCTAGCTCCCCACATAGGTTTCCTCACATTTAGCAAGTTCGGATTACCCATGGTATGTGTTGTCTCATGAGATGGAAACCCCCACGTTTAGTAAGTTAGGGTTTCTAGAAGCAATCTCCTTGACCCTTAACTATGTGCCCACATAGGACTCTAGCTTAGTGGATCCACCTAGATAGCTATGTACGAATGGTTACACCTTAGGCAAGTGTTAACCCTCTTTTTTCGGTGTGGGAGTAGAACACCAGATTCCATGTAGCTCTCATGGTCTATGTCGGTAATTTCAATATTTCCCTAATGTAAAAGTAAATGAAGGTATGAAAGGTATGAACTCTTACTAGGGCTTTCTTAAGGGTTTTTACATAGTGTAAGGGAGGGTATGGGACTTCTCTTGCACATTGCACTTGTGGGATCCTAAGGGATGGTTGTAGTAGTGTTTCTCTTATGATTATGATGATTATGACTTATGTATGTTGAAGCTATGTTGTGTATGATTATTATGAAGATGGTTTACCTATGATATGGACTATTTGAATTATGACTAAGATGTATGATATGAACATGTTGTATGAACTATGCCTTAATGGTGTTGTTCTATCTTATTATGATTATTATGAATAATACATGCTTTAATTGTATTATGTTAATGATTGACTTTTCTTGATATGAACTAATGTTTGTGAGTGTCACCTTTACTATGTATATGACCAATGGATAAGACTAATGTATGATAAGTATGAGTATGGTGATCCAAAGGTAATACTTAGTGTAGGTAGGACTATGGACCCTACCTATGCATTGCACAAGTAGAACCTAGGGTTACTTATGTTGTTATTATATTATGATGTAATGGTCTTAATAATTGAATATGCTTGAGTAGTATGTCTTGTAATGAGTAATATTGTATTAAGATTATGTTTAGAGACTATGCTTATGGTGATGTTATTATCCTTTGTGCTTTGATGAACTATATGTGAATTGCTTGTGACTTGTGATTCTCCAACTCTTTCAAGATGATGTTCAAAAGGTGCATAAAGCATGGTTTCAACTAAATGTCCCCTTTTAAGCATGTTTTAATGGTTTTTATGCATGGCTTCCATACTTAGTACATGTGTTGTACTAACCCATATTTCATCTACATTTTTACAAAGTGTAGGGTTTGGTTATGTGATGTCTTATGCTTGGAGGTTAGGTTTCTAAGGAGCTTGGGAATGAAGATTTGGGGAGTCCTCATAGTTTCGAGGATGAACCTACCTCATACTCTTATGTCATTATGTCTCTATGTTTTATGTCTTTAGACTTATGTAAGGGTCGTGTCCCTAGTAATTATTATGTTAGGGTCGTGTCCCTAAGTTGTAATGAAAGAGTTGTTATTCTAAATGTTATAGATGATTTGAGACATAGTGTCATAGACTCTCTCTTATTTTATGAAGACTTCGATTGTAAAGAAAAGTTTTAAATTTTCCAGTATTCTCATATGCTTTAATGTTCATGATATGCTAAGGGCTTGTATAAAACCTCCGAGAGGTCGAGTACGCCATGTTACGACTAGGGGGTGCTCTCGGGTCGTTACATTATCTATACTCGTGTATTTCTCAAAATCATTTGACTACCCATCATTCTAGAGGTGGTTGAAAAGCAGAGTCAGTTCTTTGACGATGAGTTGTTCTTAGCAAGAGTTTTTAGGAAGACATGCTCCCAGCCAACAACCTGCTAACCCTAAGCTTGCAAGCACCTTGGTCACATCTGAGACTCCAGAGGGGCTTAAGAGAAGTCCAAGATTAAGTTAAGTGTTCAGTTTCAGAGGAATGCACCCATATTCATTTGAATCGTGCAATTGAGCTAAAAGTGAGTTGTACTCTTTTCCTTAAACCTTGTTTCAGCTGAGATCCTTATGAGGAAGTATGTTTAGAGCTTGGGTAGTATTTTCACCCTAAAGGGTAACATAAATGACGAGATCATGAGTAGTAATAGTATAAGTGCCTAGAGTTAGAGAAAGGTATGCAGAGGTTTAGTAATCCTAGAAAGGGAGATAGTGATGAGGCAAGCTATGTTATTATAGTCATACACTTAGCAAGTTATTGATGAGGAGTTTTCCCTTATGGGTAGACTAAGAAGTGATGAGTAGTGAAGATTCCATCATAGGAGGTAGAGTGTGTTGTAGCTAGAAAGAAGGTGGTGATGAAGTGTCATTGTGTAGGAAATGACTAGGTGTAAGTGTTGAATAGAAGAGCAGGAATATTCACGAGGTTACAGATCTAAGCTAGGCTTATGATTTTGAGGAAGAGCCCATAATATTCAAAGTGTAATAGAACTAATTAGGCATTGATATATAGTGAATGAGTGAATAGTACTTATGTTGCGAAGTCGAAGGTGATAGTAATTGTAAGTATGAATACTAAGAGGTGAGGGTTGCTATTTGTCATAGGGTCCTAGTGGACGAGTGTTTCTGAATTTGTATCTAGTAGTTGTAAGTTAGTATAGTAAGCGAGCAATCATATTGATATGCAGGTATAGTCATAAATATTAAGCTTGAATTTGAGATGAGTGTCATGATCCAAAGAATGACAGCATGAGGGTGATAATGTTAGTCTTGAGAATTGATCTTGTAGACTTGACATAGAGTAGGTGAGGAATTGAGATGTTTGCTGCAATGAATGTGAGTAGTACAAGTGAAAGACCCTAACCTTTAGATAAGGGCAGTGAAGTGTAGCTAAGTCACAAGAGTAACAAGAGCATTAAGAGGTGTACCGAGAGGGTATGTTACCAGATGAGGTTCCAATTAAGTGATAATTTTCCATGTGTGCCTAGATAGAATAATTGAGTTGTCAATGTGCAGTAGGTCCATAGCCTTCAAGTGTTAGCTTTAGACCTAAGGGGGAGATGATAAGATGAGAAATCAGGTCAAGTGTTGAAAATTTCTTAAGGCGCTGGTTATTTGGAGTCCATGGAGTTGTTAGAGTGCTAAGATTGAATGTGGTGGTAAAGACTAACAGTTTGAGATGAGATTCCCCTATAGAGAAGTATAGAATCTGAACATAAGGATTTGGGTTAAGCTTGAATATAGTAAGAGCATAACATTAGACTCAGACCTTAGTAAGAGTAACCCTATTCTCTACCCAGTCCAGTCGTCATTCGAGGACGAATGATCCCAAGGGGGAGATATTGTAACCCCCCAGAAAATTTTTGGGCTAAGACTCAAATCGTTCTCCGTAATGAGTGAGATTTTTGCAAGGAATTTAAAATTTCTTGACTATTAAGGTCACTAGATGTAGAACCTTGAGTTCCAAGAAGAACTAAAGAGAAAAGCATTCAAGTCATTCTTAAGTTTTCTTACATTTTGGGTTCAAATGACCATAACTCCTAGTACAAGATGAGTTAGGTGAGATAAAAGATAGAAAATTAAATCCCTTCGATTCCTCTTTCCAACGCCACCGAATTTTCTCAATTGTGAGCTCTGAGTAAAAAGTTATGACTATTTTACTAACGTCGCACAAACCTGGCAGCAGCTCCGTGACGTGGAACCAACACTGACCTCACTGCCTGGTGAAAGATCTTTCCGACTCCCAGCTCATTTTAATTATTTCTTTAGGGGTATTTTTGTCTTAAAAACCCGTAGGAGGTCATCTAAATTACCCTAAACGTGTAGAAAATCAGTTTTCTTAAATCTAAACCCTCTCATTCACTCCAAAGATTCTACGCTCAAGAAATTCAAGAAACGCTAAGGCTAGGGTTCATCTCTCAAGATTCTCCTTAAAGTTGCTTCAAGAGGATAATACTTTCAGGTATGTAAGCTTCCATAGTGTTGGGTTTGTTCACCCACACGCCAATCATGTTAATTTCAGCGTTAAATTTGTTCTAGAAAGTTGAAGCTTTGATGTTCTTGTTATGTATTCATGAAATTGCTTTCGTTCTTGAATTGGACTGAGATTGAGGTGTTCTTGAGGTTATTGTGTCGATTTATAGAGTTGTTAGAGTTAGATTTTTGTGTTCTTGTGTTGGGTATTTAAATCTAAAGAGAAATTGAGAAAAAGAATCGAAGTTAGGCAAATTGGGGTTAGGAAACGAAGAAGAAATTTCGTCAGTTGAAATTTGGAACCCCCTCCACGTCGCGCAGCCACTTCTCAGATTTGGGAATTTCTATTTCGCGTCACGGAGCTGACACGGAGTGTTCTGCCTCAAAAGTCATTTTCGAAACCAAAATTTAAATGCTTCTCCGCGTCCGGACCCACCTTCAGATATTGACTTTTAGTCTTTTCTCATGTTTAGCTATCTAAAATCATTCCTAAACATCACGAGATCATTCCTATCATAAATCACAACCTTGAATTCATTATTCAAGTTCAAGGTAGAGTTAAGAGTTATGTTTTTGAGAATTCTTTCGAACATTCTAAGGAAGTCCTTGAGTCTTTTTGAGGAGTCTTTTTACAACTTCTAATAACTTGTTTCAAGACTCGAGCAAGTGAGTATGAGGATGAGGAGAATGTATTCATGAGTATACTTTGTCATCATGAGATCTTTCTTATCTTGAACTATAACTCTTGAATTCATAATTCACATTCAAGAGAGAATTAAAAGTAGAGTTCAAGAAAGCCTTTGAGTTTAATTGTGAATTCTTTGAGATCAACTATTGATTTGAACTAAGTTTTGAGGAAGTAAGTCATAGAATAAGAAGAGTCGTATACATGAGTTCCATATGGTTATGTAGACCATCGAGTCGAGTTGTTTCATACCCATAATTTCGCATGAACTTCGTAAGTTGAGCATCTTTCAGAAAAGTGGTATCTTCAAGTTCTAAGCCTTTAAGTGTTGAGTCCCTTATCCATTTTGAGAAGTATCTTTGAGTCCTTGAGTTGAATATTTCGTGCCCATAATTCCGCATGAATATTATAAGTCGAACAATCTTGAGATGAGAAGTATCTTTGAGTCATTTAGTTGAGTAGTTCATGCTAATAATTCCGCATGAACTCTGAGTTGAGCATTCTTCAAAATGAGTAGTATCATTGAAGTTCTTGAGTTCCAAGTATGTGAGTTCTATCGATGGTTATTGAAAACCTTCCATTGAGTCGTTCATGTCCATAATTCGGCATGAACCATATTGTAAGAAGTCTTTTACAAACATTTTAACTTTGTTTTAAGACTTAAGTTTTGAGTTCAATAAAGAGTAAAGTTGAAGTTCTTTTCTTCAAAAGTATATGGGGACTTTGTATTCCCAAAAGAGTTTAAAATATTTTTGCATTTAAATAAGAATGGAAAACTGAGATTTTTCAAAAGAGCCTTTGAGCTAGTGTTTCAGTAAAGAGCCTTTGAGCTAGTTTTTCAATAAAGAGCCTTTGGCTAGTTTTCAGTTAAAGAGTAAATGCTTTCACAATAAAGCAAGAGAGGAAACTGAGATTTCCAAGATGGCCTTTGAGCTAAGTTTTTAAGCACTAATCTCAAATCACAGAAGAAGTATGTTTTTAAAACATAGAGAGCTAGTATATTTTGTGAGTAGTATTGAGCACCGATATAGGGAAGAGTTCATACAACTTACAACCCCCATAAATCATGTAGCCACCATGGGTAGAAAAGGGTCATACTTTTTAAATGAACCCTTTTCACACTAGACTAGTGGATCCACTTAGTAGTTCAAGTCCTATACCTTTGGTCGGGTATAGGATGCGCTGGCAACGTGAGGTAGATCATTGTATCATCACTATAGCTCTTATGTGATGGTTGTCGGTTAGAGAAACTTCCACATAAGTTATTGTATTTTTATATAAATCAGATTACTGTATTTTTACATACATTTCAGAGTTATGTTGTATTCTTGAATACACACAGAGTTTACAGCATATTTTTAAACAGTTTGTTTCTTTATATTGTACTTATTTTAAATTGTTTTATAATGAAATGAGTTTAGTAAAGTATTCATGAGTTGAGTATTTCAAGTCGAGTATCATATCTTTGAAGTTGAGTATATTATCCTTGAGTAAGTTTGAGTAGTTTTGAATATCATTGAGTATTCCTTGAGTTGAGTAAGTTTGAGAAGAGGTAAGTATGTTTCCTTTTTATCAAGTTTCAAGCTTATGTTTATGTTTTAGAATTTTCCTTACAAGCTCGTACATTCCACGTACTGAGCCATTTGGCCTGCATCTTCTAATGATGCAGACACAGGTATTCATTGATACATCCGATAGTTCAAGTTAACTATGGTGAGCCTCCTTACTTTTGGAGGATTTCATTTACTTTTCAGTTCAATCAGGATGTCGTGGGTCTTGTCCCAACTTCCATTGTTATCAGTTAGAGGATTCATAGATAGTCAGTATAGTTGAGAAGTCTGTATTATTCATTTATTTTATTAAATGTTTTAAAAACTTAAGTGTCTATTTTATGTCGAGTTGAATATATTATTCTTATTCTAAGTTGTTCATTTGAGTAAAAGTTTTGAAAAGTTGAGTTTATTGAATTTTATTCAGTTTTTTTGAGTTTTGTATGCTTGAATCAGTTTTCCGCTTGTAGTCAGCTAGGATGAGGGTTCGCTTAGGGACCAGCAATGGTTCTCGAGTGCCGACCACGTCCAAGGTGTAGGCTCGGGTCGTGACATCATTGGTCTTGTCCCGACACCCATCTTTATACAATAGAGGTTTTATAGATAGACAGTTTTGGAGAGTCTTTCAGTTTTAGATATTTTATTTAAAACTTATGTTTCATACTCAGTATATCCAGTTCAGTTTTGAGATTCAGTAATTGTTTTTAAGCACTTCTTCCAATTTGATGCTTACGTATGCTTGAGTTAGTCTTCCTCTTTTAGTCATCCAAGATAAGGGTTCGCTTGAGGGCCAGCAATGGTTCTCTCGTTTCGGCCACGTCCAGGGTGTCGGCTCCGGTCGTGACAATACTTACCAGTCAAGTTTCATAAAATAGGGATAAACAAATGTCACGTAATATCCAACCACCAATAGAGCACATAATCAACAAGAATGAAGGATGTAATGAGATGCAATCCAATGTGATACTATGAAATGATATGCCTCAGATGCCAAGTACTCTGTCAATCGTATATACATGATACTACTCGAAAATACATCGAGAGTGCATGAACCATTGGAGACTCGTGAAGTCCATATACTAACACACACGATCTCCACGTGTCTGTGCAGAAGATCTCAACGTACTATTATAAAAACAAATGATTTCTGCACGGATGATCTCCACATGCCCAAATTATAATCTTAACACGTACCAACTTATACTCAATCTCATGTTAATCCATATGCATAATATGATTTGAATAAAAGGGGATGACGATGCATCTCAACCAATCAATTATCTGTATGATATATAATCACCACAAATATCACAAATATACGGATTTACTAAAGAAACACAACCACACGAAAGAATTCAAGTCAATAATACATCAGCTAATGCACATATACTTCGGCATTCTCTAATTACAATTTGTATTCTATAATAATAAACTGTCCCTATAAAACACCGGTACTCGTACCAATATGTGTCACACCATTGGTACGAGATTGCCATCTTTCACCCTAACCCATGGTCTATTTTATTTTTAATCTTCAATTAGAAAAATTCCTTCAACGAAGTCTGAAAGTCTTAACATACCTTGAATGTCGAACATGTGTCACGAATCTTCAAGATTTTTCCTTTTCCTTCAACGTCGGGCTCCTCCGACTTCAATATGGATGAGATGAGGTGCACATCCTTCACATCCGAATAAATGCATCTTAATAATATCTTTTTACGCTAGCCTCATCTGACTTCAACATGGAATAGATAGGGTGCACATCCTTAACTTCCGAATAGATGCAACTTAAAAATATCTTTCAACGTTAGGCTCCTTCAACTTCATCGTGGAATAGATTGGTGCACATCCTTCGCCTCCGAATATATGTGACTTAAGAATATTCTTCAATGGTAGCCTCCTCCGACTAATCATGTAATGGCCCTCTCGACGAATTAAAAATGCTATGGCCCTCTTTGCAAGTGAAAATTGATGTCCATTGTAACGATATGGATGGCTCGATGATTGTCCACTATAACAAGGTAGGTGGCTTGATGATTGTCCAACTCTAGCGAGGTGGATGACTCGGTATCTTGAAAGAGTCATCAGTTTGATGCTTTCATATGTTCTTGAGCTCGAAAAGGAATGATTAATAGACACAATATAAGAAAAATATTAATGAGAAAATGTGTATAAAATTCTTTATAATTTTGACAGATGTGAGCATTCATCATTTTGCTCTTGAGCACTTTGTGATCGTGGTAACTCATATTTTGTAGGGAAATTTGTATGAGGTGTCGGTGGCTCATATCCTAAATTTATTTTTGCTTCATCATGCAATGCCGGAGATTTTGAAGTCGACTTTGAACTTCAAGGGATGCTAGAGATCATTTGAAGTTGACTATGGAACTTTTGACGATGCTTGTTGGAATTTTTGAGGTCTTCCTCAAAAATTCTGTCCTAGTAAGATCTCTTGACAAATCTCGAAATGATCTCCAATTATATGTCCCAATCTGTCCCAATTTTTATTAAGAGGATAAAAGAAAATCAAAGTAGGTATATTATCGAGTCGTCATGGCGCCTATATATTTTGTTGATCCAGGAATCAGGCCAAATATAGTTTCAATCTTTTAGATGATTAATACTGCAAAGAATCTGAGAGAAGATCATCAGTAGAAAATATAAAATATGAACATGATGAAATAGAAAAATTATATTTCTTGCAATATTCAAAGACTAAAGAAAAATATGTCACACTTTTTAGACGAATGACCCAATAAAGTAAAATAAGTGTCTCACACTAACGAGATTAGCCTAATGTCACGTTTTACAATGGACAACCCAAAAAAGGAAATGCAAACTATTATTTTTAAAGGAAAGAATCTAAAGAAAATGCTTTGAAAAATATTCAGAAGTGGGCGCTTGCTTACCTCTTCTTTTTTCGAAGAATAAAGAATGTGAAAAGATAGTCAAGTTTTTATTACAATTGGTACCAGGAGTTAGGATCACATGTAAATTTCTCTCCTTTTTTTTCTCTTTTTCTAACTAAGATTGAATTCAAATTATTATGTCACCTACTAAGCTTTCAAATTTATCAAAGAAATACAAATCATCAATGAAATAAAGAAATTTGAATCAAACAAGCAGAAATTTGAGGAAAGTTTAGCAAACAATAGGAAATTGGAAGACTTCCATAATATGTCGAAACCTTCTAATGAACCTCATGCTCCCATACAACAATGTTGAGATAGGAGAAAGTTTTGATAATTAATTCAATATGTGTTGTAACTTTCACACAACAGTCTTTCTTTTTATCTTATAAATTGTGTACAATAATAATATTATTCACATGACTACTATTTTTGTTTGAAATAATATAGCTATAATTTCCTAAATGATGTTGTATTCACACTTTAAACTTATGTTATATATATATATATATATGTGTGTGTGTGTGTGTGTGTGTGTGTGTGTTTGTGTGTGTGTGTCAGAATTTCATTATTGTTTTTTTATCATCTTAATCTAACTCTTAGTTTATTCATGTTTTCCTTACACTCACTACAACAAATTTGATTATCAGGGACAAATAATTTCGTCATTTATAAATCATATTTCGTCGCTAAAAATCTTATGAGACGAAAAATAATTCGTCAATCAGTCGTCACTAAATGTGTGTCGCTAAAAGTGTACAAATATGATTTAGTGCTTCGTTCCTAAAAGTATTATTGAACTACAAAAAGAAAAATCATCCCCAAATGCTTAAACGTTTGTGAAAATTTATTTGTCGTAAAAAATATATTTTTTTGTAGTTAATAGTATGCTTTGTCACTAAAAAGGTTATTACTACCAATAAAATTATATCATCCCTAATTATTTTACTTCAATCAGTGACAACATAAATTGTCTCTAAAGTTATATGTATTTCGTAGTTGAAAAAAAATCTAATTTCGTCACTAATGACTATATTTTATATATAAAAAAATATTTTGTTCTTAAATGTATTAATTAGGGATAAATTTATTATTACAAAAAAGATTAATGTTCCTATTATCTCCCCATCTCAATGTTTTTTAACCCCTCCCCAAGAGGTGATCCCACATTATGCTTTCTTGGGGACTCGAACTCACAACCTTAAGGTTGAAAGTGAGGAGTGTTTACCAGCCTATCAACTCTCTCTTGTCTATCAGTTTTATTTTATTTTTAACTTCATTCACTTCTTTTAAATTTAACTTTTGTAGAAATAATATATTAAATGATTATTTATACACATACACAAATGCATGAAATTTACCGCCCACAATTCAATCAAATGTAGATTATATTCTAATTAAACTCTATATTTTTTAAAATATCTTTAAATATATTATGTACAATTCTGTCATTTTATTTATTTATTTTTATAAATTTTATAAATTATTCAGTACAATTATAAATTTGTATAAAATTAAACTTTCGATTTTATTAAAATTTTTGAATAATCGGTTCAATTCGATCAGTAAATCAATTGTTTTGAAAAAAACATTGATACCCATAACTATAGTACTTCATCATAATATATTTGAAATCCTAGTTGGTAATTTCTTTCATTTGTGCTTTCATTTATTAGTTTATGTCAATTTTCACACCGATGAAAAAAGTTAATAGAAATTAATGATATATTGTGCACCTTTGCAAAGTCTAAATTTGTAAGTCAATGTTAACTCTGTATAGTTGCTCTACGTACATACGTGGAATTACTATTAAATATGTACATATTTTTAGGGAGAAGCAAATAGATCGACTTAGTCTATGCAGTTTACCAATCACAAATCAATAGACACACTCAAAAATTAGATCCAAGACTTGAGAATTATTTTTTCTATTGTCTGTATCGATGAAGGTGTATCAAATAAAAAACAAAAGTGTTAAACCAACAAATATTAGCAATATAGTGGTAGAACCGTACCCCACTCACGGTACTTATAGCATGGATTGTATTTTTCAAAAGATGCACTTTATGAAGCACTTGTATTATTTTTTTTGTAAGTTGTCACATGTAATTATGAACAATTGTAGCAAAAAAAAAGTATTTAGCTCTGAAAAAAAATTTTGTAGCAAATAATTGAATTATTCACTATAAATTTTAAGTCGTCGCTATTTAACACCTTACATATTTTGTGACAATTT
Source organism: Solanum stenotomum (assembly GCF_019186545.1). Classification (NCBI taxonomy): domain Eukaryota; kingdom Viridiplantae; phylum Streptophyta; class Magnoliopsida; order Solanales; family Solanaceae; genus Solanum; species Solanum stenotomum. The sequence goes on from NC_064288.1 coordinate 29,401,843, forward strand.
TTTGTTGTCACTAAATCACATATTGATTAGAGACAATAAAATCTTTGTCACCAATTATTCATATTATTAGTGATGAAAATAAATGTCATAATTATATCTAAATTTTAATAGCTAAAACTTATAATATGTAACTACGAAGTCTAATTTGCCGGTATTGTAACAACATATTTTCTTAGATGAATTTTTTTTTTGTGTCCAAAAAATAATAAATTTTAAGACAAAAAATAATTTGTCATGAATTAGATACATTATTAGTGAGGAAATAATGTGTCACTGATAACTTTAAATTAGTAACTAACACTACTTAACAAATGGCGCCAATTAATTTTTGGTGGAAAATTTTAGTGGACAAAACTTTGCTACGAATTTTTATGTTTCGTCACTAAAAGTATGTGTCTCATATATTTAAGCACGAAAAGTAAATTTAATCACTAATTTCATAGCTATATATCATATTTGTTGTAGTGACTAAGTATGCAATCAGGATGGTATTTACCTCAATGATCTCACCAACTCTAAATAAGAAAAGGACCATTCAATTCGATCAAAAGTTTTTTTTTCTCAATCCATTTTAAGCATCAACTTCCTTTTCTTCCTTCTGGAAACATTGATCTAATAAAATTCTTAAACAGGAATAATATTGTCACATGTACGACGAGCTTTCAAGAAACTAGTTTGGTACAGACTATTTAAATCGTTTCGAAAATGTTCAATACAATTGAAATGATTTTGATGATAACTTTATCAACAATATTTTACATGTCAAATAAGTATAAAATTGCTAACATTCTTAAATTTAGGGATAATGAATAAAATATATTGCTTAGGCTTTAAAGGATTGTTTGAGTAAAATTGCTAAGATTCTTAAAAGATTTATTTTAGTAAAGATGGTCTTTGACCTATCTATTTTTGGAATATCTATAGAAGTTACCATTATCACTAGCGTTGTTGCAACTTTTGGTGATCACAAATCCATCAGATTTTTCAATCTTATTATCTGACGGAAACTCGCCATGAGTCACACAAAAAAAGTCCCACATTTTCCCTTCTTCGCCAGCATTCTCATGAAAATCTCAAAATAGCCATTGTATATCTTGTTTGTTTGATAATGCAAATGAAAGAGGATTGGAAGCAATAGGAAAATTCTAAAGATCATGGTAATAGATTATGTCTTGATGAGTAGGATCTAGGGAGGATTAGTAGTTTCTCTCATTCTTTACAACATTCTATTTTATGTAATTTGATGAGTAGGAGTCATGAGGATAAATTTTAAGCTTTATTTGATTTAATTTGATGAGTAGGAGTCATAAGGATAAATTTCAAATTTCAGTTCTTGTGATATTTTCTTAAGCATTTAATTTCATGAGCTAAGGGAGTAAATTTGTAATTTAATTTAACGAGTAGGAATCAAGAGGGTAGATTTTAAATTTTAGTTTTAGTGATATTTTCTCAAGTATTTAATTTAATGAGTAGCAGTCAGGACCTAAGAGGGTAAATTTTGAATTTAATTTAGTTTTATTTTGATGAGTTAGAGCAAAAAGGGTAAATTTTGAATTATAGTTCTTGTGATATTATCTTAAGCATTTAATTTGATAAGTAGGTTTCAAGAGGGTACTTTTAGAATTTTATTTAATTTAATTTGATTAGTAGGAGCCAGGAGTGTGAATTTTAAATTTTATTTAATTTAATTTGATGAGTAGGAACAGGGTAAATTTAAAATTTTATTATTGTGATATTTTCTTAATCATTTTATATTGAAAGTATGTTACATCTCGACTATTTTTAGAAATTACATTATTCTTAAATATGGATTATCAATACAAATTTAATATAGTACATAAAAAATGAAATGATTTGATAATTAATAGCTTTTAAAATTTGTGAAATGTTCACATGCAAAATATCACAAATGAGTATTTCATTTAATTAAAATTGAAGGTGCTTAAAGTCAAAATGATTTTTAAAATATTTTTGACTCTTATAAATACTTTTTTACTATGGATTCAAGAAGTTTGACAAAAAATATGAAGGTCCAAATTTGAAAGTCAAATCACTTCTAGAAAGGATCTATAATGGAAATGTAACAAATTTTTGTATTCTCAATTAGACTATGATTCTTAAATTTCATAATTCAAATTAAATAAGAAGGGATCCAAAATATTCTACTACCGTTTATGGTAAATTACCTATTGTACATGAGTTCAATCTTACCAAACAGTATGATAATTAATCACTATAAATATACTCGTGGAATCAATGTTCTACATCATTTTTTTTTTACTTTCACAAATTAGAAGTTTTGTCATGAAAAAAATATCAAGATCACTAACATAGAAAGGATGCTGAAAACTTCCATTAAAACGTTGAAGAATATTGTTGAGCTTCAACAACAGAGCGAGAGCGTGGAGGCAAAATTGAAGGGAGTTGAAGATGTGGCGAAGCAATAAATAGAGCTTGGTATTGTATGTCCATATCAAATCCTAGGAAGTGCATTGCCTCCAATGTACTGCCATGAATTTGATATGGAAATGCAATACCACGCTCTATTTGTTGAGAAAATATCACTAAAACTAAAATTCAAAATCTACCCTCTTGGCTCGTACTTGTTATATTAAATTAAATATAATTTCAATTTACTCTCTTAGCTCATCAAACTAAATGCTTAAGAAAATATAACAAGAACAAAAATTTGAAATTTATCCTTTTGACTCCTCCTCATCAAATTAAATCAAATAAAGTTTAAAACTTATGCTGACTCCTACTCATCAATTTAAATAAAATAAAATATTGTAAAGAATTAAGAGAAACTAATAATCCTTCCGGATCCTACTCATCAAGACATAATGCATTACCATAATCTTGAGAATTTTCTTATATATAAAATAATTCACTCTCTCTTTGCTTCCAATTCTCTTTCATTTGCATTCTCAAACAAACAAGTTATCAACTTCACTGTAAGTTTCTTCATCAACTCTTTGTTTTCTTTGTAAAGAAATAAAAGTCAAGTTCGTTCGTTTCCATTAATAAAAAGTGATTTTTTTATATATATTTTTGTTTGTTTGTGGGGTTCTTTTATCTGGTGGTTTGGGGTTTGATTTTTGTATAAAGTTTTGATCTTTATGGTTAATGATTAATTTTTTGACATTCTAGACTAGTCATGGTTTGCAACAAAGAAGAGGCCATTTGTCACGCCCCGAGCCTACACTGTGGACGTGGCCATCACTCGAGAACCATTTCTGATCACCAAGAGAACCATTGGCCTAGCTGACTATTTAGCGGAAGACTTAATCAAGCATAAAGAATCTTGAAATACATAATTAAACTCAATAGTCTTTTTCACGACCCAAAATTTAACATGTCGTGATAGCACCTATCTTCCCAACCGATAGGTAAGCCAACCCATTAGTTTTACCAATTTATCTGAATAACTAAGGTGAATGATAAATAACAAACGGAATACCTCAAGCACTAAGTATTTCATAAGTAGGAACTGTGGAAAGCTAAAATACCACCATAAAATTGGGTCATAAGTACAAGAGCTTTTAAAAAGGGTACAAGTCTAAAGCTAAAATGACTAGCCTAAACATAAGAGATATCATGCCCAAATACAAAAGGAACAGAATAAATAATAAAATAGAGGGAGGTGTGGGCTAGGGAACAACCAAGAAGTTCACTACAACTCCAAAATACTCCAAGCTCGGACTCAAAAACTCCACGAGATGTGTTTGTATTCGAAAATGAATCTACACTACAAAGAGTACAACAAGTCTAGTATGAGTATGAAACCACGGGTACCCTGTATATTTCATAGACCGACAATGAATAAGTACTGACCGGAGTTCAAATAAAAAAATCATCATTTTACTTGTTCAAGTCTATATTATACTTACCAGTCAAGTTTCATCAAATAGGGATAATCAAATGTCACGTAATGTCCAACCACTAATAGAGCTCATAATCAACAAGAATGAAGGATGTAATGAGATGCAATACAATGTGACACCATGAAATGATATGCCTTAGATTCCAAGTACTCTTTCAATCGTATATACATGATACTGCTCGGAAATACATCGAGAGTTCATGACCCATGGGGACTCGCGAAATTCATATACCGACACGGACGATCTCCATATGTCTGTGCAGACGAACTCAACGCACTTTCATAAAATCAAGTGATTTCCGCACGAATGATCTCTACGTCCCCAAATTATAATCTTAACACCTCACAGTCCCCAACACGGACGATCTTCACGTGCCCAACTTATACTCAATCTCATGTCAATGCATGTGCACAATATGATTTCAATAAAAGGGGATGACGATGCATCTCAACCAATCAATTATCAGTATGATATATAATCACCTCAAATATCACAAATATACAGGTTTAATAAAGAAACATAATCAAACGAAAAAGTTCAAGTCAATAATACATCAGCTAATGCCCATATACTTTGGCATTCTCAGATGAAAATCCATATTCTATAGTAATAAACTTTCCTTATATAACACTGGTACTCCTATCAATGTGAGTCACACCATTGGTACGAGACCCCCATCCTTCACCCTAACCCATGATCTATTCCAATTTTAATCTTTAATTAGAAAAACATCCTTCAATGAAGTCTGAAAGTCTATAAAACCTTGAATGTCGAACATGTGTCATGAATCTTCAAGATTTTGCCTTTCCCTTTCGTAAAGCTTCAGAATGTTCCCAAATCTATCAAATATGCAATATACGTAAGCAAATGATTTCATAGACACCCCTATTACTACATGTCTAGCCTAGATCCAAAACTCACCCTAACCTATACTTAAGTTTCTAATCTTGATGTAAAGTCTCATATTTTTCCTAAATTGTTAAGCCTGGGGTTGAGTCTCAGTTCCTCCAAATATCCTAAATTATTAATATTGATATAATATAGTACCCCTAACACCTAATGATCGCAAGGATTTTCGATAGAAACAAATATAAATTTCACAAAAAGGATGCTACACTTTTATAACAACACTCTAGTTCCCTTCCAATATAGTCTTTAATATGGATATAATCATTACCTAATGATTAACACCTCAAACCTAATAACTTTTGAAGATTCTAATTGGGTCAACTTTAAATGACCATATCTCTTAAAATATAAAGAGTTATGTGGCCCATAACCTATCAAATTAAAGGTATTTGAATCTTCTTTCCAATGCCACCAATTTTGCAACAATTCGAGCTTTCAGTAAAAAAATTATGACCATTTTAGTAATCTGATATAGTGCAGTGATGAATTAGCCAACGGAAAAACATTAAAAGGGGTTGTTTTTGTCTTTTGACCTCTAAGAACACCCTAAACAAATTTCTTGACTAATTAGAGACCCAAAACAATCAGATTTTCATCTTTTAATCCATCATTCTCTTCTCTCTCAAACACTAAGGCAAAACCCTAACGAAGAATCAATGTAGAAGACTCCATTCAAGATACTTCTTCAAGGTAAGTCTTTCACCATGAATTCCATTCTTTCCAACTCATATTTCAATTATGAATCACTAATGAAAATCAATTATTGTCCATAGAGTTTCAAGAAAAAAATTCATGAAATCTCAAGAAAGGTTTTCTTGATTTTTCTCCTTAAAGCTAGGGTTTCAAGGCTTCTAGTCAAGTTCTTCTTCAAGATTCTTCAAGAACCTTGGTCTTGAAGGTATGTAAGGCTATCATAGTATTGGACTAGTTCATCCTCATGCCCTCCATCTACTTTAAATCACTAAAAGAGTAATCTAGGATTCAATCCTTAGATTTGTGTATTCTTGAGATGAGTTGATTTTGAGTTCTTGAGTTCCTGATTTTTTTAAATTCTATTTCTAATTTTTTTAATTGTTAGATGTTATGCATTGAGATTCTTGAGTTGATTTGTTCATATCTATATTTCAGCATGAACCTGATGAATTGAGTATTCTTGAGAAGAGTAGTATCATTGGGTTCTAAATTCTTAAGTTCTAAGTTCTTGAATTTTAAGTATTGAGTTTTCTATATTTTTATTGAGATTCTTGAGTTAAGTTGCTCATGTCTATATTTCAGCATGAACCCTATTTTGTGTTATAAATTTTGAGAATCTTTTAAAGCAAATATTTTAGTTTTAAAATGAGTTTTTGAGAAAGTAAAGAAGAGTTTGAGAAAGAGTTTTAAAATATGATTAGTAGGACGATCGAGTATGCCGTCAATGTTTAAATTGTATGGTATCTAGATATACCATCAACATTTATGTAGTATGACTTCCTGAGTCATCAAAGATCATATTACAATATGATTTTGATATGTTTTTAAGAAAAAGTTTTCAAGTATGATTTAAGTAAGAGTTTAAGGGGACTAAGTATTCCCAAAGGTATTAGTTTTTACATTGATAAAAGAGAAACTTTGATTTCTAAATGAGTTATGAGTTCAAAAGATATTTCAAGAGAAGTTACCTCTTTTAACAGGGTAGTTTGAGCAATGTCTCAAACCAGAGGAAGAATTATCTTTTTAAAAATGTGATCATGAGGTATATATTATTGGAGTAGTATTGAGCACCGATATGGGTATGAGTTCAGACAACTCACATTCCTCATAAACCATGTATGCCAACACTGGTACATGATCATACTTTTTAGATGAATCATAACTGCCTTCAGGTAGATCTTAGTGCCTCCACTTAGCTCAGGTGTTCAATACCCCGGCAAGGTATAGGACAGTTCTGGCAGCGTGGGTGAGACGTTGTATCATCATGTAGGTCATAGTGATGGTTGTCAGTTAGAGAATCTCCCAATAGATTTAAAGTGTATTTTTATATATCACTTATTATGTTGAGTTCATAGATGAGAAAGTATTTTGTAAAGATTTAAATTATTGAACTCTTTTATTTCTTTACATTCAACTTGAGTACATTGTTATCTATTCCAATCCTTTCATTCAGTTATTTGTTATTCAACTATATTACATACTCGTTCATTCAATGTATTGATGTCATATGACTTGCATCTATTAATGATGTAGATACAGGTTCTTAGGATCCTCAACAAGAGTCCATTGTGATCACTTCGTCTGCTCGCCAGCTTCTGAGTAAGACCTCCTTACTCTCAGAGTGCTCCAGTTTTATGAGTTCTTAGTAGTAGTTATTTTAAGGAGTCACGGGTCTTGTCCTGAAACACATCTTTGTATAATAAATGCTTTATAATAGATAGTTTTGGAGAGTCTTTCAGTTTTTAGATGTTTTATTTAAGCTTAAGTTTTATACTCAGTATATTCAGAAAAGTTTTGAGATTTAGTAAGGTGTTTTTAATATAGTTGAATATAAAAATAACTGAATAAAAGGACTGCAATAGATATTGATAAATACTCAACTGGATGTAAAGAAATAAGAAATGAAATCATTAAAACTTTACAAAATACTTACTCATCTTAGAACTCAACATATTAATTAAGTGATATAATAAAAATACACTTTTAACTCTATTTGAATGATTCTCTAACCGACAACATCACTATGAGCTACATGATGATACATCGTCTCGTCCACACTGCTAGAACTGTCTTATACCTTGTCGGGGTATAGAACTCCTCAACTAAGTGGATCCACTATGATATTCTTAAAAAGCCATAACGAATCATCTAAAAAGTATGATCATTTACCCATGTTGGCATACATGGTTTATGAGGATTTTGAGTTGTCTGAACTAATCCTTATGCCGATGCTCAATACTACTCCCAATAATATATATATATAACTCATGCTCATATGTTTAAAATCATAACTCTGCCTCTGGTTTGAGATAATTTCTCAAACTACCCTCTTAAAAGAGGTAACTGCTCTAGAAATATCATTTGAACTCATAACTCATTTAGAAATCAAAGTTTCTCTTTTATTAATGTAAAAACTGAATCATTTGGAAATACATAGTCCCTTTATACTCTTACTCAATTCATACTTGAAAAATCTTTCTCAAAACCATATTTTAATATGATCATTGATTACTCGGGAAGTCATAAAACATAAACATAGATGGTATATCCAGATACCATACTGCTTAAATATTGATGGCATACTAGATACAATACTGCTTAGACATTGATGATATAACTAGATACCATACTGCTTAAACATTGATATCATACTCGATTGTCATACTAATCATGTTTTAGAAACTCTTTCTCAAACTCATATTAACTTTCTCAAAAACTCAGTTTAAAACTCAAGCGTTGGCTTTAAAAAGCTTATCAAGATTTATAACTCAAAATAGGGATCATGCTGAAATATAGACATAAACAAATCAGCTCAAGGATCTCAATAAGAATATAGAAACTCAATAATTAGGAATAGAATTGTTTAAAAAATCATGAGTTCCGGAACATAAAATCAACTTATCTAAAAAATACTCAAATCTAGGGGCAGAATCCTAGATTTCTCTTAAGTTAGAATCTCATACCTGTACAACTTAAGTACTATTTACCCATTCGCTATACATCATTGCCTAATTAGTTTGTAACCCTTTGAGTATTATGGGCTTCCCCTTAGAATCATAAGCCTAGTTTAGAGCTATCACCTCATGAACACTCTACTATTTTATTCCACACATATACTTGGCCAATACTAATGCATTGACACCTCATCGTAAACTTCTTTCTGGTTAAAGTATACTCTAACTCATCTTTACTAGTAACTATTACTCTACCTTCTATTATGAAAACTTCACAAACGCATCACTTCTTAGTCTACCTATAAGGAAAATTCATCATTAATAACTTACTGGGTGCATGACTACCATAACATAATTAGCCTCGTCAATATCTCCCTTTCTTAGATTAGTGAACTTCTACATGAATTCTTCTAACTTTGGGCACTTTTCCTACTACTGCGTATAACCTCATAACTCATATTATCTTTTCGGGTGCAATTACTACCCAAGCTCTAAAATACGTTTCCTCACAGGGGTCTCAACTGTAATAAAGTTTAGAGAAGAGAGTACATCTCAGTTTTAGTTTGAACACATTATTTATATGAATATGAGTGCAGTCTTTCAAACCTCAACACTTCACTTACTCATGGGCTTCTCTCAAGCCCCTGCAGTCTCATGACTTCCTCAAGACTTTTGCTGAGAGTAACTCATCCATAAAGAACTGACTTTGCCTTTACTACCTTAAGTATGAGGGGTAGTCGAATGGGTCTGATAAATGCACTAGTATGAATAAGTTCCTTATGAAATAGTTTAAGTGCACGATTTAGAGTATGAAAGAAGAGAAACTTTTCTTAAATGTATGTAGTCCCCCATTTATAGAACTGAGGACCTCACAACAATAAATAAGATCCTACTTGACACAGTTTCATAGATACCCTAGGACACTTGAACTTTGTGCTCTGACACCAAGTTTGTCACGACCCGAGCCTACACCTTGGATGTGGCCGGCACTCAAGAACCATTGCTGGTCCCGAAGCAAATTCTCATTCTTGTTGACTACAAGCGGAAGAATAACTTGAGCATACATAAGCTTAAAATTAAAAAAAATGTTTAAAAACAATTTACTGAATCGCAAAACTTTGCTGAATATACTTAGTATGAAACATGAGTTTTAAATAAAATATCTGAAACTGAAAGACTATCCAAAACTTGCTATCTATGAAGCCTTTACTCTATAAAGATGAGTGTCAGAAAAAGACCAACGACTCCTCAAAACTATTACTAATAACTCACAAAACTGGAGTCCTCCGGAAGCAAGGAGGTCTTACTCAAAAGCTGACGAAATGATCTCAATGGACTCTTGTTGAGGATCCTAAGAACCTGTATCTACATCATTAAAAGATACAGGTCGATTGACATCAGTACATTGAATGTATGAGTATGTAATATAGCTGAATATAAAAATAACTGAATGAAAGGAATTTGATATATACTAAACTGGATGTAAAGAAATAAAGAAATGAAACCATTAAAACTTTACAAAATACATACTCATCTCCTAACTCAACATATTAAGTGACATAATAAAAATACACTTTTAACTCTATTTGGGAGATTCTCTAGCCGACAACCATCACTATGAACCACATGATGATACAACGTTTCACCCACGCTGCTAGCACTTTCATACACCTTGTCGGGGTATAGAACTCCTTAACTAAGTGGATCCACTAAGCTATACAGAAAAACCAATAAAGAATCATCTAAAAAGTATGATCATTTACCCATGTTGGCATACAAGGTTTATGAGGATTTTGAGTTTTCTGAACTCATCCCCATATCGGTGCTCAATACTACTCCTAAAAATATATATAACTCATGCTCATATGTTTAAAAATATAATTATTCCTCCAGTTTGACATAATTTCTCAAACTACCCTCTTAAAAGAGGTAACTGCTCTAGAAATATCTTTTGAACTCATAACTCATTTAGAAATTAAAGTTTCTCTTTTATTAATGTAAAAACGGATACATTTGGGAATACATCGTCCCTTTATACTCCTACTCAATTCATACTTGAAAAATCTTTCTAAAAATCAAATTTTGAATATGATCATTAATGAATCGAGAAGTCATATTACATAAACATTGATGGTATATCGAGATACTATACTGCTTAAACATTGATGGCATACTAGATACCATACTGCTTAAACATTGATGACATAACTAGATACCTTTCTGCTTAAACATTGATGTCATACTCGATTGTCGTACTAATCATATTTTAGAAATTCTTTCTCAAAACTCATCTTAACTTTCTCAAAACCTCTGCTTAAAACTCAAGTGTTGGCTTTAAAAAGCTTGTCAAGATTTATAACTCAAAATAGGCTTCATGCTAAAATATTGACATGAAAAAATCATCTCAAGGATCTCAATAACAATACAGAAACTCAATAATTAGGAATATAATTTTTCAATGAATCGGGAATTCAAGAACTCAAAATCAACTTATCTCAAGAATACTCAAATCTAGGGGTAGAATCCTAGATTTCTCTTTTACTGATATGAAAGTAGATGTAGGACGTGGTGATGTTTACGTAATCAAGACACAACTTCCGATACAATTGTCTATGATCGTACAATAGCTTAGTAACCTAACTAAGGGTTGGGGTCGAGTCCCAAGGGAGTGGGCTTGAGAATCAATAGAAAAATAAAATTGAGTTCTAATTTGTCATAGCTAAGAAACATTTTCGAACACAAATATATTAAATCTAAGGGGAGACACAAAAGTGTCAATTATCAAATGGGGGTTTTGTCACAAGTAGGAAAAAATAGTGAAAATAACAAAGGGTGCTAAGAAAGGAGAGTAGATTCTTGGGATGTGATAGGAATACAGAATAAACTATATTATTGGGTACATGCTTTTAACACAAAATTTGAAGAATACTTTTGACTAGGCTAGACTTTAAGGGGGATAAGCTTTCTCTCAAACAACTTACCCCATTTCAAGTGGGTTTCTTTCGAACACCCACTTGCCGCTTGAAGAGTAGCCTCCGCCTTAGCCCACTCACTCTCTCGAGCTGAGTGTGTGGGAATGAGACTAGGGTTCACTCTCTCGAGCTAAATCTCATGTCAACCCACTCCCACCGGCTATCAATTTAGTGATCTTAGTTTTACGACCTCTCTCTCGAGCAAGCCAAAAACACATATATGAGATTATATTTGCAACTACAACCTCATTGAGTTCATCCACAACCACTAAATGAAATCACATTTAAACTACGAATAGACTATCAACAAGCAAGACCCAACAACTAATTTACCCCATATTCACAAAATCACACCCCAGGAATTGGGGTTTTTAGCCATGCATGTATAAGAGATAGAAATTTATACCTAAATGAGTTTGTATTCAAATGGGTATGAAGATTTAAGTCTTGATACAAGTCAATAGTGAAGAATCCAAGAGACCCAAGTCCAAGTTCTTGGAGATGAAACCCTTTGAATCTTCTTCTTCAAAACCCTCTCCCAAAACTTGGAGATAAAAGAAAAATCTAAAAATATATTGTTCAAAGCTACAAGTCTGATACTGAAATAATAATGCTCAACGAGTATTTATAGTTTTCAAAAAATTTTGTTGCGTCAAATCGTTCGGCGAAGTTAGTAAGGATGGCCGAAGAACTCGGCGATCCGCCCTTTGGCATAGTTCATCGCCCTTCTGCTTTTGTCTTCAGCATTTTAGCGTTATGTGGTATTGGGCGATAGGGAACTGCTTCGTTGATTTGCTCAGCGCCTCACCGACTACTTCTTTACATCGCAGACTTGACTGCCAACATCATCGTGTTTTGGATCATTAGGTGACATAGTACTGCTTCGCGGAACTATTCGGCTACATGCCGACTGCTCTTTTCACCGCCGATTTGATCCTTTCCTCCAGGGCTCCGCTCACTGAAACAAAAGGCCAGAATGAGACCTTTTGGCAACTCACCGAAGGTATTCGGTGATCCTCAGGTCTTCACTTCTTCGTTCTTTCAGCTGCCTTTGTTCCTTTTCCGCTTGATTGTGTCCATGCTTTGTCTCCAAGCGTATATACCTGAAACTTAAGGTATTTTATCATTTTTTGAGACAAAATATGCATTTGAGGACACTAAACCTATCAAAATATGGCCTTAAATGATTCCAATTTGTGGACTCATTAACACCCCCAACTTAAACTTTTTCTTATCCTCAAGCAAACTCAAGTTCAGCCGTTCAAACAGGGTGTCTCGAGCAGTGCTACACAAGAATCAATCATGAATGTACATAACAAGACTCAATTTACTTATGCAAAGATCAATTGTGCACTCAATTATTCAAGTTGTGACTCACCAATATCAAAGAATCTCATACTCACAATACTTGCTTCAAATGCAAGTTCAAGCTCAACCAAAGTGTTCAAATGCCCTCACACAAGGAATGATTCCATATTCACACACAAAGGTTTAATCATTTAAGGTTTCAGAATCAAATGCAACGCTCACTCTCACAAAGAAGAACACAATGAATGCTTTCACCCATAGGTTTTCTCGTATTTTCCAATCGACATTTGTCGTAACTTACTCAAGATCAAAAAGGTCTTTTTAAGGCTTGTAATGGGGTTGAGTGCAAAGGTATGGTCATTTAGGTTCAGTGACTTTCATCCTCATGAAATGTGGTACTCATAACACTTCCTTTCTCCTTTTCCTTCACCATTCTCTTCAATGCTCATAAGTCATCCTATTATTCACATTCCATGGATTGTCTGGAAACCCCCTTTTCTTTCATACTTTATTCCACGACTTTCTTTTTCATTCTTTTCTTCTTCCTTTTCTCTCTTCTTTCTTTTATATGGAGGGGTTCCATTTTTTTCAATCATCATGCGATAAAGGAGACTTACCTTGCACTTCTTGACTTTCCCTTTTATTTTCACCATACCTCCAACTTAGGCTTTTGGCCTAAGTTGGTTATTGAATCTACCACAAATCAAGAGGATTATTGGTAGTGGGTGAAGAGAGGTCTACTGTTCATCAAGTTTCTTCCAAAGAAAGGTAAGGTTCAAGGGGGGGTGTTCAAGAGAGGTTCACACACTCACAAGGTAGGTCACAAAAGCGGTATATGTCAAATTGGCTCACACTCTTTAAAGTTGCCTAAGATTATATCAAGAGTTAGTTTTACTTAATCGACCGGACCAATGGGGAAAAATATAGGATTTATCATGCATGATTCAAAGTAAGCTCATCACACTAGGAATTGATACTATAGTCAAACAAGACTCCACACTTTTGCTAGTGTGCAACGGTCATCACAAGAGACTCAATTCTATACTAGGCTAGTGATATACCGTGAGTTTATGGTATTTTTAATACCTTTCACTTAAGAGTTGTGTGTGTCTAGGGCCTTTTTTTTATAAGTTTTTATGTGTTTTTATTGTGTTTTTGCAGGAAATATGTTTGGGCGCAGAAATAAAGAGACAGCTGAAAGATGTGCAGAAAAGGGCATCTACAAAGGTGATCTACGGACCGTAGGTCCATTGACACTCCGTAGATGGTGACCATAGATCAGCAGGCAAGGAATGGAAGGCAAATTAAGGAAATCTAACTAAGTGTGGAACCACGGTGACCATTAACGGTCCGTAGATTAATCTACAGACCGTATTGCTGATCCGTAGAATAATGTTGTGAGGGTTCCAGTACCTGATTTTTAAAGATTCTAAGTGTGAATCTACGGAGAGGGATCGATGGACCGTAGATCGATCTACGGTATGTACTGGTAGTCCTTCGTTTGCTTCAGAGAAGCTGAGTTTTGGAAGCAGAAAATATTGCCTAAGTCCTAGGTGACAGAAGGGACTCACCGTAGATCCATTGACGGTCCGTGAGTCAGTCTCGTGGAATGAAGACGCGTACTTGAACATAATTTTCTTATTTCGTTTCCATTTTAGTTAGGACTCACTTTTCTATATATAAGGCATGTAAACCTCATTTTTGGAGGGTTAGACGTTATTACTTTAGTTCTACTTTGTGACTTTGGAAATTATTTTTGCAAACCTAGCAATTCTTGATTTCCTAAGTTAGGTTTGAAATTTTTGGTATTGAAATTCAAGTTGAAATTTCGGGTTTGTTATTCTCAATTATGTAAGTTCATAATTCTTTCATCTAAAACAATGAATTGTGTTCATATGATTATGGGTAACTAAACTCTACAACTAGGGTTGTGGGAATCATGAACGATTAACAAATATGAATAGTAAATAAGCAATTCTTGAATAGTGGCTTGCATGCATTGATAATTCTTTCGTTTAAAAGTCTTTTTAACGGTGTGCAACGTTAGAACTCGCCTTGTTGCTACTTGCTGGACCAAGGAAGTAATCAACAAGAAAAGAATTATCAACATAGATTTAGTGTGATACTATCTAATAGTCTAGTGTCGATTGGTGCGAAGTAATAACTAAGCCAAACATCGATGTGATGTCTAATATGAGGTAAAGGTAAGGGTTAGTAAATTATACACATGTAGCCAGACCAAGGTGCGGGGTGAAATTCTCTAGATGTCGGACCAAGGATTTAGAGATACCTAGCTTATCACTTTGCATGTACTACACTAGGAAAGGATTGCTATTACAAGGATTACTGTGTTATGAACTTGTGGGGAACACATATACCTTAGTTAATTCTCTCGTCTTGATAACAACCAAAATTGACTTTTGTTTACTGATTACTTACTGAATTCTTACAATTTGTTTCACAAATACCCCCCCCCCCCCTTTAATTACTTGTTTCTGGAAGTAAGTTGACTAAACGAATATAATTATTGGTTAAAGTTAAGTCTAAACCATTTTCCTCGTATGATCGACCCCAACCTACAAGTTGGGTTCTTTACTTGATAACGATTGCTTATGCTTTTTTAGGGAGGTGTAATTTAAGCGTATCAAACACTACAAGAAAAATGACTTTCAACGAAAGGAATATTGGTCGCTAAAAGTCCAAATCCAGTCGTAAAAGGTTTATAGTGATCAGGTAAAAATTGGTCGTCATCGGTTGTTAAAAGCTCCATCGTTAAAGGTTAACGACCGAATTGTATATCCGGTACAACGATTAATCCAGTCGTTACATTTACTTACAACGACCAAATTTCCTTTCGTTAGTGGTCATTTGGTCATTAAAACCTTGAAGTAAAACAACGAATTTGAGTCATTATAAGTACTTTTAGCGGCTGAAATTCCTTTCATCGATTACAATACTTTTGACGACCAAATTTCCTTTCACAAATTTTTGATTGAAATTTATACATCATATACAATTTATAAAAAAAATTCCAGCAATTCCAAATAAAGTAGTAGTATCATTTAATTTCATATACACATACAATCAAAAATTCGATATAAAATTTAATTGTTAAAAAAGAACAGAAATATCACATTAATTTAATTATTAGAAAACTTATATATTCAACAGAGTATCTTAAAATATACATATTCGACATAAGATCTAAATAACATACATGTTCGAAATAATATTATAAAATATAAATGTTTGACGTCTATCAAATCCTGAAAATTGGGAAGAAGAAATTGTAGCATATGTACAAATAATGTCCCTGCACCAATAATAAATTAATAAATATATAATTCTTTTAAGGTGTCTCCACAATTCTTCAACATCGGGTTCTTTAATCTTCAAAATTCTGCATCTGTTAAAAGAACAATTTCAGGTTAATTAGTAACAGAATGTCGGATGGCTAGTAACTTAATTTTAAAACATAAATCAATAATTTCATCACCAAAATAGTAAAAGATGATTTTCTTTACTTGGACAATACTGTATGAAGCATATGTTTGACTAGAGCTAATCTAAACATCAGAAAAAAGAAAAATGCACATTGTCAACAGATGCTACATGTGCAAAAAATGTATAGAAACCTCAAATACCAGACAGTCTAAAATGGAATGGCTCAAGCAAAGGAACATGTTTAATTAAAAAAGGCTCAGAAGATTCAACACCCCAAATGTCTCAAGAGACCATTGTCTTGGAAACCGATCCCTTCAAATATCAAAAGTTTCACCTAGATGACTCCTCTAAATTACTCACTCTAGACAATGTCAAGTACTTTTTATTCACCAACAAAATAGGTCCAAACAGACCCAACATATATCATTGAAAAGAGTATATACACCTCATAATGAATTTAACACATCTAGTCCTACTGAAGGACTAAGCTTGGTAAATTTAAAGGTGTGGAACAAAGAAGCAATCCTAAAGATGTGGTGGTACCCTTTGTGTGTTCAACCTCCAATTGATTCTTCTTATACTAGAATCCAAAGCCAAAGGGAAAGAAACGATTATGTACAGGTAGGGGTTGATCAGTTCCATTTACTATTGTGTTTCCTGTTACTTGTATGATGAAATTGGAAATCATACAAAAGATTCAGTGAAATTTAAATTTCCTTTAGCTCATTCAAGTTCTGCATGCCGGCTCTTTTTCATGCATCAGTTTGTAAAAAATATGCTGGTCTATCATTGTATTGCTATCATAGTAAAGTACCACCTATATTTAGAGTGTCAGCTCACTGTGGAGGAGACTACTCCACTGGACAGCAATAAACCAATCCCCAAGAAATACTTGCACTGCGATCTAACAATGGATCATCAAGAAGACCAAGAAGAAAAGCCACAATTCCCAACTACTAAATTTGATATACATCACCCGTACAATTTGGAAGGAGAGGAATAATATAGTTATTAAGAAGAATGAGGTCACAATGGGGAATATAGCACGTAGAGTTGCTGGTGTTTGTTGTGTTAAAGCTACTGCATCAGTCATACTTTTATTAGATAGATATAGATTTTAATTTAATGTGTTCAGTAAGAAGGGTATTGCTGATCTTTGAGATAGCTAGTAGAGTAGTACTGGCTTAGTTTTGTAAAAACCCAGTTTGATGATTAATAAAATCCTAACAAAAAAATCACATTAAGACCTAAGAAACGTGTTGATGAAAATAATATTATCTACCTTAGACCACTTCTTGTATAAATATAAGTTGTTCTATATATGTGATTGTGACCCTTATTATGGAGATTGACTAAGATGAGATAAACATCTTTGGCATTTACACAATTCAAAAAGTTCATCAAGTCTAGATATCATTATTCAAGAACTATAACACAGTAAGGAACTTACTGTCCTAGATCTTATATTTTTTAACTATCCGTATTCTGCTTTACATATGGGCTGCTCTTTTTATATTGCATTTACACAATTCTTAAAGTTTATCAAGTCTAGATATTATTATTCAAGAACTATAACACAGTAAATTATTTACTGTCCAAGAGCATATATTTTTTAACTGCCCGCCCCTATTCTGCTCTTTATATGAGCATCACTTTTCATATGGCATTTATATTCTGAATGTTCATCAAGTCTAGATATTATTATTCCAAAACTATAGCAGAATAAAATATTTACTGTCCTAAAGCACACATTTTTTAACTGCTTCTATCCCCCTAGGTAATTATCCAAAGGTTAATTAGAGAGGCCTCATATGTCACAAATCAGCAAGAGATAAATCCATTTTCACGTTATGGCCACAAAATACAAAACAAGCTCCTTACCACAGACAACTTGCTGAAATGGTGAATGCAAGTTGATACTAGATGTGTTATGTACAACAGACAGGCGAAACACGAGACCACCTATTTTTAGAGTGTGCCTTTTCCAGCTCACTATGGGGAAGACTACTCCACTAGACAGTGATAAACCAACCCACAAGTAATACTGGGTAGTAACAACCAAGTAATACTAGATAGTAACAATCAAGTAGGCTTTAAACACCTGAAACAAACAACAAATATGTAGTAAAAAAAAATTGATAGCTGGTTTTTAAGAGACCATGAAAAACGAAGAAGCAAATTAATAACAAGATAACTTTTCATCGCTCAAGCACGCAAATCATTCTTTAAGGCCTAACAATTGGTTATGTACTAGAGTTATCAGAAGTCTCAATAACTTCCTTTAAAAATAAAGATGGTCTTGTGTGCAACTAGGTCGTAACTATGCTTAGCATAAAAGTAGGAAACTTATTGAATATAATACATTTCATGTAACAGGTAGAGTATATTCTTTTCATATAATGTTTGCAAAATAGTTTGCTAAATTACTACACTACTATAAGATTTTAGTTCCTTTAAGTAAGATATCAAAGTATTAGACAAACAGAGAAACTTTAAAATAGACACCCAGGATCACACCTGTAATACACAACTTAAACTTCTACTTTTGGCAAGTAATTACGGGATTCTAAAATTCTTTTAAAAAACGTTTGCCCTACAATATTATCCCTCTTTTTCTATGTTTACAAAAACAAGAAAGACAAGTTGAACAAAACTTAGAATACGACATAAACAGTACATGTGACATAGCCCAACCATGTGCTCTCAAGTTAAAATACATAAATATATATATATATCATATGAAATCTAAACATGAAACTTGGTCACATAGATTCATTAATCAAATTGTACAAACTAAATAGAATCATTTAAGTTGAACACACAGCGAGAGAGAAATAGTAACCACATACACAAAGAGCCTTTGCCACATAAATTCCAACAAAGCATATCATGTTACAACTAAAGGATGACACAATAAAGCGCCACAATCCATTTAAAAGTGAACCAAGTGAAAAGGAAACAAAAGTACCTGGAAAATAGTGACGAAGGACCATTAGTGGAGAGAGAGGTAACACATCACCAAGCAATTATTTATCCATGATTGCAAAATTTCAACACTCAACATGACATGAAACGTGAAAAAAAATAATGAATTAGAGGAAAAATTTGAGGCGGCCAGCCAACTACATGTAAATTGCAAAAAAGGAAATCTTATTTGAGATTCCATTTGATAAAAGTATACATGCAAAACAAGAGAGAAAAAAAGTTAAGAGGGAATAATTTGATCCGAAAACTATAAAGAAGTTTAAAAGACAACTTCATTGACATTAATTTGTCATAAGAAAGTTTGAGTCGCATAATCTAAGTAATATTTTCTTGGCTGCATCTGTTCATATTAAATTCTATGTTCACAACTGAATGCTCAACACATGATCTTATCTATTTACGCAAACATTCAGAAATGCTAAAGTTATAAACCAAAGTTGCCATGAGACATTAAGACAAACACAATAAATGGTCAAGTAAAGTTGAACGAAAAACTCTCATCCCAACCAATTCAACAGCCTGTTGGTCAAAATGTATCTTGAAAATAGTGATGTAAGCAGTTACAATTATTGTATTGTTAATGGAACCATTTATAATTTCCCAATCAAAGAACAAAATTTCCAAATTTGATACCTTTCGTGGATAGTTTAAATAGTTGTAGCCAATTGTGATAACAGTTGTCCTTTGCCAATTAGGCTTCTAAATACCGTAGAAAGTAATCACAAAGCCTTTTGACCTTAAACTGCTAACAGAATAAAGCACTATAATATAAAATTTGGCATACATATTTTCCACGCATCATAATAGTCTAGATTACAATGAAATCCTCTTCTTGAAGTTTTTTAGCTTGAACAGATTTATTTTCTTGAAATCTGCTAGCTCGAACAAAATCGCCTTCACGACTAAAGGCGTAATGCAATCTAAAGTGAGTATGTATGACAGGGGAAAGTTCTAATAGGAAGGCATATATAGTTTAACACGGGCTTAAACTGAGGTTTATCACTATTAAGCACGAAGTCTGAACAATGAAGAGCCATCATTGGATAACCGATGGGAATTTATGGACTTGAATTTACGTAGTTTGTTTTTAGTGTCGTGTAGGAGAATTTAGAGATGCGGAAGAGTGATCAAAGAGGTGAAATGAAACATTACAGAGGGAAAGTAAAGACGTGGGCAGATAGAGTTTTGCCAAAATGGTGTTTTGTATGCTTTTTGGACCTTCTCTTTCCTAGTTAACAGCTTTGTGGGTAGTGAAGTATTAGCAACCAAGTAAAACTTTACAAAGAAGCATACTTGGATGGGGCGTAGGGATTTTGGAGGGCATGATGCTCAACTTTTTAGGCAGTGTGGGAGAAATGATGGTGTTAATTGTATCCGTCCTAAATATTGGCTAAGAGATGAGCTACGATAAACAAAGGCGGCTATAATGCAATAAGTAGAAATAAATGGCATTTTTTGATATATGCATAGAATTCGAAGCGACCAGGCATGCATACAGAGGGAGATTCAAAAAGCGAAGTGATAGCTATAAAGTTCTTGAAGTCATTTTCACCCATTAACCTTGAACACGAAGAGGTCGGGATTAAAATTTCAAACATACTTTAATCTTTCATTTTTCCAGGTAAGAGCTCCATGGCGATGTTAGTCTTAGAAACCTTGTTGAACTGTACTAAGAATCACAATTTGATGGTGTGAAGGGATTTGGAGTGGCAGTGTTCACAACCTATGTTGCTCGGACACTTCAAAAATGGCATCGGTTGCGTGGTGGATCCTTCAAAAGTAGTGCAACTTTGGAGGATCCGACACGGGTGCGGAAACATTTCTGGAGAATCCGAGCAACTTAGTTCAAAACTTGTAAGGCATTTCAGGAGAAGTGTTGAAATTAATTGTGTTGGTGTGAAAGATTTTATAAGAGATGAACGAAAATAAACAAAGGCAACAGTATCATAATAACATGAAATGCATGTAACTATACATAATATTCATAAAGTTCCAAGCCTCTAGCTCTATTGTTTCACAACTCTATTGGGGTTTTCAATGTCAATTAAGGTAAATGGGAGATGTCGAAAGTAACTATCTGGACAATTAACGTAAAGGGAAAAAAATATTGTTAGCAGTATTTTGGGAACGGCAAAGTAAAAAATGTATCGGGAGAGGGGGAAATTGCAGCTTGTAGATTTTTTTTTAAAACCTTCAGAAGTTAAATATATTGTATGGGAAAGAGCTTGACATATCAGAAAGAGAAAAGAGTACCATGGCAGAGTAGTGGGCCAGTGGTTCTTTTTAAAAGCACGGACAGGGCAAAGGGGGAAAAGAACACAGCAGGTTGATAGGTCGTAGGTATTTGTGGTGGCGTTTAAAAAGGAATCGATAAAGCATAGGTTGAGTTCTGTTGAGGCTGAAGGGGAAGATGTTGTTTCTGTTTATTTTGAACAACTTCAAAGAGAAGAGGGGAAGACGTCGTTTATGTTTTGAGTGTCGGATGGGATGGGATCAGTAAATTTAGATTGATTAAAAGGGGATTCCTCGCTTGCTATGGCATCACGTCGTCGGGCAGAGGATCCTCATTTATTTAAATATATATATATATATATATATATATATAAGATTTTTCTTATAGTTAACAAGGAACCTAAGAATATTCATTTCCACTTTCAGCTCAAGCCAAACACCACACAGTTCTTTCTTTAAGCTCATATGACATTACATATCAATTTTGTAGCTGTTAGAAATTTTCAACCCAATGTTGAATGTTAAATACAAGGAAACTAAGGTAGCATGAATCATGTTAAACCATTTAATCAGAGTAATATGATGGATGAAAAGGAAAAAATAAAATTACTTGGTCATTTTGAAAACTTATCCACAATGTTTTAAATATAATTTTTTACATAGAAATCACAAAAGACAAACACTTCAATACTGATAATTTCATATAAAATGTTACCAGCTACCATCAGAACTGATGATTTTCTGATTAACACAACAATCTGAGAATCAGTAAACGCAAATTTTATCTCAATTCCTAAAGAATATGAAGTATAAGAAATTAAATCAGAAATCCAATTGAAGAACCCATTCAGTAATTCTAACTTATACTAGAAAAAACATTCAAATTCTATACAAAAATTATCATCATTAATGGAGAAATCGAGCACTGACCTGAATAAGCCCTAGGTTTGTTTCCGAAGAAATTGACAAAACCACCAAACTTGTCTGGATTTTTTGGGAAATCAACTGAAGAAAATCAATTCTTTGGAGAAATTGAGTGAAGTAATCAGATCCTCTGTGATTCAAATCTGACTTTGGAGAAATTGAGTGGATAAATTATATCTTCTAATGGGTTTTGAGCCCTATCTTGGGGAGAAATCGAGTGAAAATACTGATCGATTTTTGTTGCGGTTTGAAGTTTCTATGTGGAATTGCACAAAAATAAGTTTTCTCATCCCCTTCAATTGTATGATTTGGGCGAATGGGGTTTAGTACAGTTTTGTTTTTTTTTTTTTTTTTTGGTAAATATGATATTTAATTCTCGCCTAATTTTAGTATTACCGTCGGCACACTAGAGTTATTATGGGCCGAATATTATACCTTTGTTGTAGGTGAATTATTTTTTGCCTCTAACGACCGGATATAATTTTTGCCGTTACAGATTGATATTTAACGACCGGTTTTAGGTCCCCTCGTTAAGAAATGGTCGTTAAATGTAGTAGTGAAATTTTGACGCCGCTGCCGGGGAATTTTGGCTTTTAGATTAATTTTAACTGCATTATTGAACTTTAGTCAAATATTTCCTAATTTTACTTTTTCTTTTTCTTTTTGTCTCTCTCAGGTTCTGACTTTAGTGTATGTCAAGTACACGGAGCCAAGGTGAACCACTTACTCCTTATGATCCAGAGTTGAACCGAACTTTGCGAAGAATGAACAATCAAGGAGTTCCAATTAATCCTATCGGAGGCAATCCAGGTGATGAAGTTGAGTTGCAACATCCGAGGGTAGTTGGTGGGAACAACCAGGTTCCAGCTGAAAATCAATTGGGAGATGCATTGAGGGTGCAGGATCCACCAGGCCCACGACTGCATGACAACTATAGGGGCAACGTTAATATTGTTGACTCTGATGGACCTCTTGTCCTACCCCCTTTGCCTCCGGGGCACACATTTGTGGTGACCAGTAGCTTGATGCAGATGCTTACAGTGAGGGGCTTGTTCTCGAGGTTGCCATCGAAGGACCCACATGCTCACATAGCCAAACTAAGGGTGGTTTCCAAGAGTTGTGTAGGTCGACCAGACTTCGATATAGATATCATTAGATTGCGAGTGTTTCCTCTATCACTGACAGGTGATGCTGCTGTATGGTTCACTGAGCTCCCTTATAACTCAATCTATACATGGATCCAACTGAAGGATGCGTTCTTAGCAAGATATTATCCAGTGTCCAAGAAGCTCAATCAGAAAGATAAGGTCAACAATTTCGTGGCATAACCTTGAGAGTCTGTGAGTAGCTCTTGGGACAGATTCACTGCGTTTATAAGAGGTGTTTCGAATCACCGTATTGATGATGAGTCGCTGAAGGAATATTTCTATCGAGGTCAGGATGACAACAATAAAGCACACTACTAAAAAAACAGCGTTTAGCGACGGATTTTAGCAACGAATTATATTCCATCACTAAATAACGACAGATTAGCAACGAAATTACCATTTTGTTGCTAGAATTACAAATATTTTTTTTGAGTTATATATAGTGACGGATTCGCGACGGAATATTTTTTATGTCACTAAATATCAGCGCGAAAGTTTGGCGCCCAAAATTTCCTACGGATTTAACAACAAATTAATCGTGAGAAATTTAATTAATATTTAGCGACGGAATTAGTGACAAAAAATTCATCGCTAAACTTTTAAATATATTTTTTATAAAATTATATTATATAGTCCGTCACTAGAATTTAATCTATATAAATATATTTATTTGGTAGTGACGAATGTTATAATCCGTTGCTAAGTGTCCGTTGCAAAATTTATTTATGTCATATGTTCTAGGGCAAAATTTCATTTCAACATTTACGCTCTCATCTGAAGAAAGTGAGCTCTCAACCTCTCTAATGGAACTCTCATTTGAGAAGTGAGCTCTCAACCTCTCCATCTCCAATCGATGAAGTGAGCACATTCTTCTTCATTTCTCCATCTTCAATGGATGAACTCTCTTTTTAACTCTTTTTTTCCTCTGTCTTCAGTAGCTCTATATGCCTTCAAAGTTTAAAGTAAATCTTCTATTAACAAGTAAGTACTCTTTTAGTTCAATCAATTAATTGTTTAGTTTAGTATTGTATTTTGTTTTGGGGATAATAGTTGTTGTGCAAAATCAAACCCGATTTATGTGCAGTATTTGAGGTTCTAGTTTTGGGGAAATGGGGTTTCGTGAGGTTCCAGTTTTCGGGAAGTAAGGTTGAAATTTTTTGAAAATAGGAGCTTAGAAGTTTGGGTGTACTGAAAATAGGGTTTTTAAAGAAAAGATTCAATGATTTGATGAAACATTTGAGATAGAGGGCTGCTTTTAGCATTACAACTTAATGATTTTGTGCAGTGTTCGAGTATGTGGCTGACGAGCAATACTTCCACCCCCATTTGCCCCCTTTCCTCTATGATTTTTCTCAACATCTAATATAACATCCTTGGTTGCTGCTAACTCAAACTTACTAGCGTCACCACTTATGTCTGCAACAGCACTATTACTGTCTCTTTCTAGTGCACTAGCAAGATATTTCGAGACATGGACACCTCTGATTTTCAACGTGTGAGTGACAACGTGTTTGTTACTGCTAGAGCGCATAATAGGATAACTAAACACGGAAAGAAAACAACCTTCATTTCCTTTGGAGCTAACCAAGAAATAAGTTTATTTTAGTCTGCCTGCTCTTTCTGCATTAAGAGTGTGCCTTGTGACACCAATCTTACGAGAAACAAATTTGCATAATGTAGTTACTCTCTTGCATTTATAACCAAGTGTTACTTTAATTTAACAGCTCCAATTCTGCAGCAGCGTGCTTAGTGTTGATGTCTTATTTCAACACTGATTTACTTTTTTTTTGCGAAGTAAATTGCACACTGATTTATGCTTTATTTTATACAGCAGATAGCTTTTTTTTGTTTGTGACTAGTGGCTGTCGACCTGATTCGCTTCATTAAAAGGTATCACTCTTTTTCTCCCCCTCCCTTACCTCCACAATAGCTTTTTTTTTTCAAAAAAATGTGTTGGTTTAATTTTTCTGTTTATAATTTTGGTTGGATATGTTTTTCTGGTAATAAATAATGTTAGTTTACTAGGGATGGCAATGGGGAAGGTCAAGAGCAGGGCTGGGCAGGGTAAAGGTTTAATGGGGCAGGGCGGGGTAATACTTAAACGGGGCAACGTAGGGCAGGGCAGGGCGGGACATAGCTAATATTTTAAAACAATTAATAGGGCAGGGCAGGGGTGGGTTCATGAGAGGTTCCTTAGTTTGAGCACTATGTAGCTTGCCAACAATGCTCAGATTGATCTACTCGAAAGGAAGATTTACAAAATAACAATACACACTCCACATTGTAGATGAGCTTGTTTGCTTAGCGTAAAGATTACGAAATTCGAGCTGACTTTAACTATGAGTCTATGACTAAGTCATGCTAAATGTTAGGCAACTCATCCAAGATATACCATATTAAAATCAATTAACTCTCGACTTTTAATAATGTGTGTTCAACAGATCTCTACTAATTCTTGAGCTGAAGTGTGTTATGTGCCTTCTTGATTTCTAAATTGTTGAGCTCAACAAATCATTTTCTTAAATGAATGGCATTACTTGACTTAATCATTTACTTGACTTAATCGTGTGATAGTTCTGATGTAAATGGTTTATATATCAATATTACTTTGATGAGCATAGTGTAACCATCAGGTCCATATTTCTTATCAAAATCATATGATCTGATAATATTTAGCATTTCAGCCTTTCAAAAGGTTTCTCCAGTTCCCTAGTATCTTGTAGTTGTGTTCAAATTTTCTATAGATTTCTACTAATTCTTTGTGTAAAGCTTCTAATAGAAGTCCATGGTTCTTTTATAATTTGTTCCTTAATTTATATGATCTCTTCTGATAGAAGTCAATGATAGCTATTACACTCTTGTACTTACAGGCATCAATTCTTTCTGTTTATCTGCAAGCTTACGTCAGCGGCAATTTTAATACTTCAGCTCACTTTCACTTAATTGAAAATTATTTCACTCAGGTAGCTGAACTTTATTTTGTACTAGTGATAACTGTTTCCTTCTAATTTCTGTTGCTGGAGTAGTTCTCATTATTATGCGTTATGCTTAATTTGTTGTTTCTCTCTGATTTGGTTTAACAACACTATTATATTTGTATATAGGTATGGCTCAAGGAAGAGGTCGTGGCAAATCCTCAGGTAGAAGTAATCCAGCTATTCGTGTAAGCATGCCAACTATTCCATGTCCTCTATAGTATCTTCTCCATTGATAATTGATGTTTATCACCCAATGTAGATATAATGGTATTGGTCAGAAAGAGTAAAAACTGAAACTAAACAGTGCATAGAATCAGAGACAATTGAGAAAGAAGATTTGGGCATGAAAGTTTGAGGACATTTGAGTATTAGCTGTATCAATCAATCCATTAAACCTGTTAGTTACAGAAATATTTGCAATAAGACTCTCAATTTGATTTGTTCCTCTATTTAAACCTGATGTGTTAGCTGAACAATATACACATTCTACAACTGTCTTTCCTGCTTGATCGTCAACTTGTATTTTGGCCTCCAATTATGTATAGGGGGTTTCCTTTCATGTTTAGCATTCTCTTCTCGACCTTCTTTTTGTGTAATTTGGGGATTTTAGCGAAAATTCATGTGAATTGCAGCCAAAGGGTAGGTGCTGTTAGTTTTTTGTCGGAGCTTAACAGCAGGATGAAAACTGCCAAATCTTTTACACTTTAAGGATGCTTTTTATTAACAAGCATAGTTCAAGGATGCACCTTAAATTATACATTTAGTGTAAGGATGTTTTTGGCCAAAAATTCTATTATTATATTGTAGAAGTTTCTTACGTAGTTATGAAGAAATTTCCAAAATCACTTAAAAATAAGATGATCAAGAGGGATAAGATACTTAAGAAAGTGATGGATTTTGCTAAACGAAAGAAAAGAGTGTTTTCGCGGGAGTTTGAGGAGATTGTTCTTTCTTGTCTTAGAGAGAATCCAGACGTGGCCAACTGCTAAGGAGCTTTTGAAAATTCCGTTCTTTAGTGAAATTGAAAGGTTTAAGCAATTTGTGTTGAATACTAATAATTGAACAGTGAAAGATCAAAACAGAAAATATTGATATATATAGTGTGTTTTCCTTTTGTTTAGGTATGAAATGAGTTGTTTTCTTAGTTGGGATCATACGGTTCATATACATGATATGAAACTTCTGCGGATCTGTCGTCTGATTCTTCCTTCTGTTTCTTTATTTCGATGAAATGTTGGTATGTTCGTATGAAGTTGATCTTTCTCTATGGATAAATCATTTGTTTATGAACACTAAATGAATTCTGGTTCTCCAAATTGGGCTGCTGATCCATTTCTTGACAACATGCAGGGAAAACACATTCTTATTAGGATCTTGCACTTTATTGATGGTTTGTTCTTCGACTGTCTAGTTGTTGCCATAATTAGCAACTAAGTGCCCTCATGATCTCTCACAATATGCTCACCTGATCCAATTGAAATATATTAGATCCCATAGTTTGTTAAATTTCATAGCGTGAAATTTGAAGGCCCAATTTGTACATTAATGCTAATGCTTAAAAGGTTATGCATGTTTTCGTATTTTCCTTCAAAATATATTTTATTCCCAATGCTTAATGCTTTCATTTTTCCTCTACTTAATACAGGAAAAATATGAAGAAATATTGCGGGAAAAAATAGTGTCTCAAGCTGATATTGATCAATGTGAAGCATTTTATCAAGCTGTGGGGGGAGAAAAGAAGAGAAGAATATACAATCTTGGTTCTGAAGCAAAAGTTACAACGGGCAGAAACTTTCTACCTCATCATCAGTACTTCTTTCAATTTCTCAATCAACACCGATAACAAATATGAATGAGTTTGTAAAGCAAATGCTTCCTGCACTTACTAATCACTTTCTTCCCGTTGTTATGGGGAGGGAAGAAGGGAGTACTCCCATTGACAACCCATCAACAGTGACACCCTTAGTGCCTCCTTCAGCTACTACTAATGAGGACGAGGTTGATCCTTAATTAGTTTCACGTGACAATCGTATCCCTTTTTGTTTTATTGTCTGCTTTTTGGAAAGTACAAATTCTATAGTAAAAATATTTGATGAATGTAGGTTCTTTTAAGAACAGTTGATATATTGTTTTGGATGTTTTGAATAAAAAATATGAGATTTCGATATTCTATATATTTTGAACTATCTATGATAATATTTTATATGTTTATTATTTTTAGGGTATTTAGCAATTTAATTTGAATCATATCAGCAGCATATTGAAAACAAAATAAATCAAATTTACAAGAAAAAATTTAGCAACAAATATGGCGACTGACCAGTGACGAACTTGTTTTGCGCCAAATGTGCTGGCTCAAACGACGGAATATATTGCGACGGATTAGCGACGAAAAACTGTCACGAATTTATTTAAAATGACGGAATGAATTGTGAAATTAGCAACGAATTTATAAACATAATGACGGATTAGTCCGTCGCTAAATTTGTGACGGAACACATATTTCGTCACTAAGAGATTATCAACGAGCAATATAGCAACAGTCAATAATCCGTCGCTAATCATGTTTAGCGACGGAATATCATATATTAGCGACGGATTTTGTCCGTCGGTAAAAGCTGATTTTTTTGTAGTGGCAGTGCTTGATACTATTGCTGGAGGTTCTTATGATGAGTGCACATACGCACAGATTGCAGTAAAACTGGAGAAGATCTCTCGCAACAAAAAAGCATGGATCACTAGGAGGTCGGATACTGGGAGAAACACATTTGCCATTCATGCTACAAATAACCAGTTTGCGGATGAGATTCGTGAGGAGATGGCTCAGATGAGGACCGAGTTGGTGTTGGTATTGAAACATGTGAGCGGAGGTGCGGAAAAGGTAAATGTTGTGAACTACTTTACTAGAACTCCACCACCAATTGAAGAGGGTTACTATGAAGAGGATGATTATGCGGTGAATGATCAGACGGGTGGTTTCCGACCAAACGCCCAAGGATGCAACACGGACAATTGGCGCCAAGGTCAAGATACCAAGGTTGTAACTATGGCAATTACAACCGATAGGGTCAATATGTACGGGATTGGAACTTCAATCGTGACAACAACTACAACCGGAACAACTATGGCAATAGAAACGATCGGGTTAGACCTTATGTTCCCCCTCAAAATTGGGAATCTGGTACTAGGGAAGCTGGAGGCAATATGACGCGTATTGATATGATGCAGAAGATGATAAGAAGGTTTGATGCAACTGATGAGAATGTGAAGGAGATGAGAAACGACTTGTCTGGTATTGGTCAAAAGGTTGACGCCCATGCAGTGTCAATAAAGCATCTAGAGTAGCAGATGACTTAGTTGTCTACTACAGTGAACCCACATCAACCTAGCACTCTTCCTAGAAACACCATTCAAAATCCAAAGAATGATGGTCATTGTATGGAAGTTACTACTCGAGGGGGTAAACAAACCATTGATCCACATATACCGTCTGTGGTGGATATTGAGATTAGAAAAGAAGATGATGTGGTAGAGGCTAGAGAAGAGTCTGAGAATGCGACAGAGAAAGAAGCGTAGATATCGCAGAAAGTGGTCCCCATACCTAGAATTCCACCACCTTTTCCACAGAGGTTAGTGAAGAAGACTGAAGATGGTAAGTATTACAGGTTTATTACTATGTTGAAGCATCTTTCCATCAACATTCCATTGAAAGAAGCTTTAGAGCAAATGTCTGGGTATGCGAAGTTTATGAAAGATATGGTGACAAAGAAAAGGTCTGTGAGTTTTGAAGATGATGATAGATTGCAGCATTGTAGCACTATTGCTACAAGGTCTCTTGTGCAGAAGAAGGAAGATCTTGGTGCCTTCACGATTCCATGTACTATCGGGTTGTTACACTTTGCTAAGGCATTATGTGATCTTGGTGCTAACATCAACCTCATGCCATTGTCTATTTATAAGAAGTTGTGTCTAGGTGATCCAAAGCCTACCACGATATGGTTACTTATGGCCGATCGAACCGTAAAAAGGCCCATTGGTGTACTCCATGATGTGCTAGTGAAAGTGGAGTCGTTCATCTTTTCGGCGGATTTTGTGATTCTTGACTATGAGGTTGATTTTGAGGTTCCCATCATCCTTGGGAGACCATTCCTTGCTACAGGGCTTGCGTTGGTTGATATGGAAAAGGGGCAGATGAAGTTCAGACTGAACAATGAAGAAACAACTTTTAATATTTGTAGGTCAATGAAGCAGAGTGGTGAACTCCTAACGGTATCTGCTATAACTTACAGAGTTGAGAGTGGAACAGAAGTGCAAATTGAAAAGTGACTACCTGTTGAGGCACTAGCAGCAGTTATGATGAATTTCGATAGTGATGGTATTGAAGAGTACGATGAGTTGGTAGCTGCACTCGATAGGTGCGAATATCGGTCAAAACTAAAGAAATATGAGTTAGACATGAAGAATCGTTAGTCCCCACCTGCGAGACCATCTATTGTGGACGCACCGAAATTGGAGCTTAAGGTTTAACCACCACATTTGAGGTACATATTCTTGGGAAAGGATGATACTTTACCGGTAATCATTGCGGCAGATTTGAATGGGCGACAAGTAGAGTCTTTGGTGTCTGTGTTAAAGAGATTCAAGCGAGCTATTAGGTGGACTATTGCGGACATAATTGGGATCCCTCCTGGTATTTGTCTCATAAAATCCAACTCATGCCGGATCACAAACCTAGTATTGAGCACCAAAGAAGATTAAATATGCCTATGCAAGAGGTAGTTAAAAAGGAGTTCATCAAGTGGTTGGATGCTAGAGTTATCTATCCCATTGCAGATAGTAGTTGGGTGTGTCCTGTTCAATGTGTGCCCAAGAAATGTGGGATTACTGTGGTTCCTAATGAGAGAAACAAGCTTGATTCGATGCGGCCTATGACTGGATGGAGAGTCTGCATGGACTACCGGAAGCTAAATGCTTGGACAGAAAAGGACCATTTCCCTATGTCATTCATGGATCAGATGTTGGATAGACTTCCTGGTAAGGGTTGGTATTGTTTTCTTGATGGTTATTTGGGCTACAATTAGATTTTTATAGCTCTTGAGGACCAAGAGAAGACCACCTTCACTTGCCCTTATGGGACTTCCACTTTCAAACGGATGCCATTTGGGTTGTGCAATGCTCCAGCAAACTTACATCATTGTATGATGTCGATATTCTCTGATATGGTGGAGGACACTATTGAGGTATTTATGGATGATTTCTCTATGGTAGGTGACTCTTTTGATCAATGTCTCGATCATCTGACTGAGGTGCTTAAAAGGTGTGAAGACTGCAATCTGGTGATAAATTGGGAGAAGTGCCACTTTATGGTGAAAGAAGGGATAGTTCTGGGTCATCCACTACACCATTTTAGGCCTAAGGTCACACTAAATCTGGACAATACTTGTAAAGTGTTGCCTAAAATATTTTTGGGTACGCTTTTAAAGCGTAGCCTTAATTTTTACTTTTTGGCCACGATGAGATTAGCAACACTTTTAAAGCATGCCCTTTAGTTGTATAGGCTACATTTATAAGCGTTGCCATATCATGATATAATTGGTAATACTTATTTACACATATGACTACACTTTTAAAGTGTGCTATTTTTATAATTCTAAAAACAACACTTTACAAGTGTAGCAATATAGTTTTTTCTAAAATTGTCACTAAAATATTGTATTCCCTCCAATATATTGAACACTTCCTCCAATTTCTAATTGACCAAAAAAAGAATTCATAAAAAGATAAAAAAGCTCTATTTCCAAAGAACTAAACTTCAAAAAACATTTTGCCCCAATTCATTCAAACACAAAACCCTATTTTCGTCTCCTTCTAATTTCCACCCAGAAATTCTCTATTGTAACTTAATCTACTTAGTTAGTGTTCCTTCTGTTGAACCCTTGCAGATTAGCATCTTAGACTATATCTTAGGGGTAAGAGTCTCATCTGTTTGTATTTTTCAACTTAAGCAATGTAAAGATATATTGCTTACTTTTCCATTTTAGCTTGCGGATTTGACAGGAAAATTAATGAGGTTAGGAATTGGTCGAATTTCAGAAGGGGAACTTGATCTTGCAGAGAAGATCTGCAGTTTTGTGTGTGAAATTTACAGGAACCTTACTCTTATTGCCCCGGAGATGGATGATAATTCAGACATGAAACAGAAAATGGAAATAATGCTCTAGAGTGTGATGAAGATAGAAAATGGTATAGTCTTTAGCTATTTTCTACGGCCAATTTCTTTCTCTTTGTACCTTAGTTCTAACCTAACTACTTAAATACTGCTTTAGGATAGTGTAAACACAAATGTTTTTTAGCAATTCTGTCAGGCAGTAATCTATTTGTTTTCAGTCTCAGAGGTTTGTTCATTTCAAATTGTGTATATTCATGAGTTTTTTCTTATCAGTAATATATTCAAAAGCTTTTAATTGGATGCACAGGAAAGAAATTGTTATTTAAAATATGTATGTGCTTTGACTACCGAATACTTTAAATCATTCTCGTGTGTGATTCACTTGGGTGTTCCATGTATAATAACTATAATTTATGTTCTCATTCAATGTTTAACACTTTGACTAATTTACATTTGAGTAATATATTCAATTTTTTTGTTGCACTAGGTAATCGGGTATTCAGATTCCATCTGGATCCTGAAAAGGAGACTTGATATTCTTGTGTTTCCTGCAACTTTTAGTGGATATTTTACGTTTCATAAAGCATCCTATTTTAAAACAATATGTTTATGTTCAATATATTATTTTAGTTTGATCTTGTGCAGTGAATATCTGTATTTAGTTTTGGACAAAGTGGAACTAGTTAGTTACTAGTAACTGAATCTGAAAAAAACTCGAGGCGTATCTCTTATGCAACTGATTGTCCTGCAGCTTGTTTTAGTGTTCATGTAAGATGATCGGAGTATATTCCCCTTCTTGGATATGTTGACATCAGTTATCCACTGCTGGGCATGCCAGACATTGAATGAAGAAGTAATTATCTACTTTGTTAGTGTTCTTCTTTTGGCAGATCTAGTTGTTACTGTACATTTCTCTTCTTCTACGCCTTCGTTTGGGAGACTGGAGAAACAATTTGATGAATTCCAACATTGTTTGGAGGAGTTGGGGAGTCTACGGAAGTGGATATAGGCTGTGGTGATTGAGTTAGATTCAGTCACTCGACTCATATATGCCAGCCTTCTTCTCGTTCAATTGTCTTTCTCTATTGCTGGTATTCAAATTTATTTGATGAACTTTTCATTTTATGCATTTTTAAAATGGTAGATGCAATTTTAGATCTATATAATCTTCACATTTTTCAGAATTTCAATATCATTATGTTACATATAGTTTAAGCTTGTTGTCAATTTAAGTTGGCCAGGTGTTCTAGAGTGATACTGTAAATTGAGTTTTGAAATGTTTGTGCTTCATTTTGTTTGCTTTTAGATTATCTATGACTATGTGTGAGTAAGTTGCCTTTTAGTTTGAGGTACCATGGACATGAGGAGCAAGCCAATATTAAAATATTTATCTGAAAGCTTGTAAATATCTTAAAAATTGTCTATTTTCACACCGATTGAGTGATGTTGCTGGTGAGGTCAGCATATGAGGAACTCCACAAAGTTGTATACACAAAAGTACACCATAATCAATTTGCTCGCACCTTGACTATCTCACCGAAAAGCTTGTTGCAGCCTACCTTACAGATGTCCAGAAATTAGCTCACCATGGTTGAGTAGATATGCGTATATTATGTGTTATAGAAGGCCTTGAACCTGAGATTTTAGGTTGTTAATTCATGCCTCAATTACTCAACAAGTCCCTTGGTATTTCCTAGATTATGTCCAATGACATGAAGTGGTCATGATAGAAAGCTTAGCTATGCATATTTTTCTTTGACTAGTTGACTGCAAATTAACCAGTGAAACTTACCCTAACCTCAGAAGTTGGAGTTGCCAATTGATGACTCTCCTCCCTTGTTTAGTTGTATCTTTCAATCACCGACTTCATGCTGTCAAAGACTCAAAGTAAATATATTCAGAATTGTCTTTATTATCTTCTTATAAGAAATGACGTAAATAGAACAAGGCAGGTAATATCTTTTGCAGCCTCTGATTAACCTAATGACTGCAATTCTAGCATTTGATTTCTTTTTCTGTGTTTGTCAGTTGATTGAGCTTGGGAGTGATAGCGCACAAAACCTTTACAAAGTGAATGGATTGGTAAATGCACCCATTAGATAGTATTTGTTTTTAATTTATTTCTTTTGATGAGGTTGTTGTACAAAAGTGAGTTTGTTAGCTTCATTACAGGGGGTCCTATACTAAAGATACGGAGCTATGAAGCCCAAAAAAGTGTCACGGGAATCTCCAGGGACTAGCCTTAAGGGAGTAGCTTGGATTTGGTATTTCATTGGAACATCTTTTCTTCCTTCCTGTCCAAACATATCACAAATGTATCACATTCTGAACTTTTAAATGTGAGAAGGTGCAAGAATGCTGTTGATCCTTAATTTGATACTTATTTAAGATAACATCAGTTCATTTGAGTTGGACACATGATAAGTTTGTTTATATATGTTATATTAAGTACGGATTCTTATTTTTAACACTGTTAAAATTCTTATGTTGGAGTAGTGTTTTTCTTAATTTCTTGTCATCAATTTGAAATTTTCTGACACTAAACCTGAATTTAGGAGCTTTTACATTGTCTATATTGAGAAATATTTTACCTTGCATAGGTAATTTAGAGAAAGATATGTATTCTAATTTGCCTTATTCCTCCATAACAAGATTTGCTAGATAGTCTACAAATGAAATTTCCTCTTTGTATATGTGTTGCACCTTGATTTTGAAACCTCTATGAAATTTCTTGTATTTTTCTACTATTGTACTAATGTGCTT
Organism: Solanum stenotomum; assembly: GCF_019186545.1. Lineage (NCBI taxonomy): Eukaryota > Viridiplantae > Streptophyta > Magnoliopsida > Solanales > Solanaceae > Solanum > Solanum stenotomum. The sequence continues at coordinate 29,437,206 of NC_064288.1, forward strand.
TTGGAGCTAAAGGGATGAACGCCGTGTTGAATAACTGCTCAGCTCAGGAAGAGTTGTCCGTGAAACAACTGTGTGGTATCACAAATAGGGCTGCAGCTGAGCCAATTGGTCTTGCTGTTGCAGGGGTTTCTCTGAGAGTTATTTGCATGAAGGAACTCTACAATGGACAGTGTTTTGGACCGCTGATTATTGGATCAAAGAGTTTGCGAACGCTGAAGCTTTTCCGTTGTTCTGGAGATTGGGATAAGATTATGAAAGTGGTTGCTGAACAAGTCAGTGAACTTGTTGAAATTCATCTTGAGAGGCTTCAGGTCAGTGACACTGGTCTTACTGCTATTTCTAAATGTTCCATTCTTGAAATTCTACAGTGGAAACGCCTAAATGCACTAATAATTGTCTAAACACTGTTGCTCAAAACTGTAAGCTTCTCAGGAAGCTTCACATTGATGGGTGGAAGACTAACAGGATAAGTGATGATGGGTTAATTGCTGTGGCAAAACATTGCCCCAATATCACTAACCTGAAGCCTATCTTCTCTTATCAGGATTTCCCTAACTAGCACCAGCAATATTGCTTTGGTGATGATTCTCTCAGTTACTATGATGAAATATTCTACATTCATCTTGAAGAAATGCGACATTTTTTCAGTTAGTTGCAGCAAAACAACCCTGGATTGAATGTTCAAGATATACCAGGGGTTGTTGGATCTAATCTTATTTCACCTGTTGATGCAAGTAGCGCACAAACTGTAAGAGGCAAAAATATTCCACATTCTTCAGGGTCAACTCATAATTCAGTTCTTCAAAAGGTATTTTCTTGGTTCCTTAAGGCTTTTCTCTCACTTTCTCTCCTCTAGAACCTCTCAACTGTATTTTCCTCAACTTTGTCTAGTTGTTCTTGTTGGTTGTTAGATTGATCTTGCCCAACAAGATCATTATAGTTATTATGAGTAGAAATAGTAGATTTGGTTGTTGATTTGTATGTGTAATTGTGGCTCCATCCGGCAGTCCATGTTTGGTAGTGATATTTTAGATATTTCTAGCAAAGTGCCCTGCCAAAAAAATTGTGATCAATGGTGTCTTTTACTGGTTTATAGCAGCAGAAACACTTGAAATGTTGTTGACCAAAATTGTGAGCTTGTTTCTTTTCTCTCTAATCTGATCCCAAGTAGATGAGCATGTGAATTCTACATTTGCATTGGGTTTCTAGATTGGTTGATTAGAAACCATGGGCTGGTAGTGAATTTGAGTCGCAAGAATGGTTGGGACAAGATCCGGAGGTGCAGTTTGATAGACAGTTTTCTGTTAAAGTTACACACTTTTTCAGTTAAAGTTGCACACTAGAAATCTGGAAATCTGGAATCTAGAAATCTGGAAATCTGGAATTTGGAATCTGGAATCTGGAATTTGGAATATGAAATCTAGAAATTTGGAAATCTGGAAATCTGGAATCTGGAAATCCATCAGGTTTTGAAATGAAAATGAATATTGAGGATTCATATAGCTAAAGCTACTAGTTTTGAATTGATGTATAGTTGTTTTATATGGTTCCATGCTTATCTTTAACATCTAGGATTCATATAGCTAAACATCTACTTTTGATGTCTCTTTCAAATCAACTCAACAAGTAGGTGACTCATTTTGTGTCCCTTCCATAGCATTATTTTCCGAAAGGAAATAATAAAAAACCTAGAAAGGTTTTTATAAGTTGTAACTTCTAGATTTCTGGCAAGTTAATGGATATGCATTCCCTGAAACTTTGGCCTTAGTATCATCTGTTCTCTCATAACATGAAGATCTATTAGGCCATTATCAAGCAAATTGAAGTTTATATCTTAGAGAAATTAGCAAAGGAGGCATACGGCATGTGTGCATGATATGCTTTTGGTAAATTCAACTAGGAATGACTAAAACTTTTAGAAACTAGGATAAGGGAATAGAAAATAGGAGAGTGGAAATAAGATGCTAATGTTGAGTGTGAGCATACCTGTCAAAGGAGAGTTGAAATACAAGGAAATCACCACCCATTAAATGCAATAACAATATTAACAACTCCTTTGTTTTTTGATAACTGTGTGATTATGAGGGTGTTGTTGGAAAAATAGTGCAGCTTCACAAATTGGACCACATCTTTCTGTAAAAATTTAAAATTCAGAACTGTTGTGCAATGTGGAATGTGGAACTCTTTGCCTCTTCTATAATTGTTGCAATCTGATTTGTCGTAAATTCTAAATGTTTAGGGAAATGGAGGTGATCAAATTTGAAGGGTCGCTACAAGTCAATTTGATCTCATTGAAGTGGCTGATGAAGAGTTTTTGAACTATTGTAAAAGTTTGAATACATTATGTTTGATTTTGTGAAATATATTCTTTGCTAGAATATATTGAACTATTGTAAGAGTACTTTTTGAACAATTGTGTACACATATTTAGAATATTGTTGTATAAGTATGTGGAAGTACCCAAGACGTACTATCTTTTGAAGTTTATTGCTAGAGATTATTTATTGCAAAATAATATTGGTGTTTTTTAATTAGAAATTGTGGCATATAAATGTTTTATAGACAAAATGATATGGCCACACTTAAAAGTGTAGCCATACAACTGTAAATTGTGGTATGCACATGGGCAAGGACTACACATCAAAGTGTTGTCATACATTAGATAGAAAAAGCAACACTTTAAAATTGTTGTCATACATTAGATAGAAAAGGCAACACTTACAAATCGTGGGCAATAAGAAAGCTAAGGCCACGCTTAAAAGTGTAGTTGTATGAGATAGAAATGTTGCTATTTGAGGTACATAAAAGCGTTGCCATTTTGCCTTTTAGGCTACGCTTTTAAGCGTAGCTGATAAGGCAACACTTGAAAAGTGTTGCCTAAACTCTAAGGTAACGCTACTTTCGGGCACCCCTGAAAAAGTGTTGCTTAAAGTCCAAAACTGTAGCCTTTTATCAAAGGCTACACTTTTTGCTAGTTTAGGCTACACTTTACTGGGGTGGCCATAGGCCTAAAATGGTGTAGTGATCGGATTTCTGAGAAGGGCATTGAGGTTGATAGAGCAAAAGTAGAGGTAATAGAAAAGCTTTCACCACCTATCTCTGTAAACGGTGATAGAAGTTTTCTTGGGCATGCAAGTTTCTATAGGAGGTTCATCAAGGACTTCTCTAAAATTGCACATCTGTTGTGCAAACTGCTCGAAAAGGAGTATAAGTTTGATTTTGATAATGTTTTTCTGAGACCATTTGGAGAGTTGAAGGAGAAGTTAGTTACTACACCTATCATTATTTCACCGGATTGGGGACAACCGTTTGAGGTAATGTGCAATGCAAGTTGAGTGGTGCTTTGTGGTATTAGGACAGAGGAGAGAGAAAATTATTCACCCTATTTACTATTCTAGCAAAGCTCTAAATGTGGCCCAGAAGAATTATACTGTGACTTAACAAGAACTTCTTGCGGTGGTTTTCTCATTCGTGAAATTTTGATCCTACTTGCTTGGTACTAAGGTCATAATGCATACTAACCATTCTGCATTGAGGTATTTGATAGCGAAGAAGGATGCAAAACCGAGGTTGAATAGATGGGTATTGTTGTTGCAATAGTTTGATTTTGTGGTAAAAGATAGAAAGGGGACCGAAAATCAAGTTGTCGATCACTTGTCCAGATTAGAGGAAGAGGCTATGCTAAAACTTGGTGATAAGGCTGATATTAATGATGCTTTTTCAGATGAATAAGTATTGGCTGCTTCTCATGATCTGATTCCTTGGTTCGCAGACTTTGCTAATTATTTGGCAAGCGATTTGGTGCCCCCGGACTTGTCTTTTCACCGAAAGAAAAAGTTTATGCATGATGTGAAGAAATTCTTTTGGGATGAGCATTACTTGTATCGTAGTTGTGCTGATGGGATTATTCGTCGTTGTGTGCCCGAGGTTGAGATGTTGAGTGTACTTGAAACATGCCATTCATCGCCTGTTGGTGGGCATCATAGTGGTATTCAGGTTGCGCATAAGATTTTGCAATGTGGGTACTACTGGCCTACCATCCACCAAGATGCTTATGATTTTTCCAAGTGTTGTGATCGTTGCCAAAGAGAATGAGGGATTTCAAAGAGGCAAGAGCTTCCTATGAATCCTATATTGGTGATAAAGTTGTTTGATGTATGGGCATTGATTTTATGGGTCTATTTGTGAGTTCACATGGGATGAAGTATATTCTTGTTGCGGTTGATTGTGTATCGAAGTGGGTGGAAGCAGTTGTGCTCCCCAACAATGAAGGTAAAAGTTTCATCGCATTTTTCAAAAAGAATATCTTCTCCAGATTTGGTACACCGAGGGCGATTATCAGTGATGGAGGTTCCCACTTTTTTAATAAGTTGTTCAAGGCGCTACTTGAGATATATGGTATCCGCCACAAAGTAGCCACTCCTTACTATCCGCAGACTAGTGGGCAAGTTGAAGTGTCCAACAAAGAGATCAAATAGATTTTGGCGAAGACTGTGAATGCTAATAGAACGTATTGGTCAAGGAAGCTTGATGATGCTTTATGGGCCTATCGCACTGCATACAAGACTCCCATAGGTATGTCTCCTTACCAACTTATATATGGGAAGTCTTGCCATTTACCGATAGAGCTAGAGCATAAAGCTTTGTGGGCGATGAAGAAGCTAAATTTGGATTAGGGCGCCGCATCTAATCAAAGAATAAATGACTTGAATATGCTTGATGAATTTCACCTAAAAGCTTATGAAAGTTCAGCCTTGTACAAAGAGAAGATGAAGAGGTATCACGATCAAAGACTTGAAAAGCGAGAATTTGTTGTGGGTGATCTTGTGCTCTTATTCAACTCTAGGTTGCGCTTGTTTCCGGGCAAACTCAAATTCAAATGGACCGGGCCATTTTTGCTCACAAAATTGCTCCCCCATGGAGCGGTTGAGCTTGAGAACACTGAAGGAACAAGGTGCATGGTTAACGGGCAAAGGATCAAGATCTATCTGGGAAACGCAGAAAGTGTGCAAGAAGTTGTTGAGGCCTATCATCTTGATGAAGTCTGAGTAATCAAGAGGCTTGCGTCGTGCCGCGACGTTAAATCAAGCGCTGCTTGGGAGGCAACCCAAGATGTACAATCTAGCTAACGATAAGTTTTTGTTTTCCATCTAATAGTTTTCTTTGTTTAGTTGATTCTCTGTGTTAATTTAGATAGGTGTTTTAGTTTTGTACTAGTGTTGGCAAGAATTAGCATAGGTCCTGTGTCTAAAAAGTTTCCAGAAAATATAAAAATACTGGCCTAATGGTTGCTACATGTGCAGGGACGCAAAGTAAAATCTACAAAAACAGGTGTAGTGCAAAGGTCTACGGACCCCATTGACAGCCCGTAAGTTAACCTACGGACCGTCAATGTCAACTGTAGATCCCAAGTACTATGGCACCCAAGAAGCTAGTCACCAATACAAAACAGGGCAAGTCAAAATCTGTTGTCCCTACCTTCAGGCTAATCGACGAAGATAACGATGTGGAGACGGATCTGGCATACGTTCCTCCCAATACAAGGATCTCTCCCACTGCACCATGAGTCACTAGAGGCACCCCTCGAAAGGTGATTTCCGACGTAGTCACTGTCTCCAGTCTTATGAGGTCCACACACTGATCGGGTTACCAAGTGGGGCTTCTTCTAGTTCAGAGAATGGGTCTACGTCTGGCTTCGAGTCTACCCATGCTTCGGGATCTGAGTCTAGCCATGCTTCAAGGTCCGAGTCTGCCCGTGTTGAAGGGTCCATTGCTAAATCAGCCACAGGTTTCGGCAAAAATGAACAAGCAGCCTCGTCTGATGAGGCCACTAGCTCGGAGTCAGTACCAGCACCACGGAATGATGACCCTACTCTAGTGGCCGGCGAGCCAAATAGATGGTGTGTTGAGGGCCAATGGCAGATTTATAGGGATACCAAGATAAAAAATGACAAAAAGAAGATGGTCCAACTTATTAGAGAGGAGTGCAGAGTCCTCACGGGGAGCTTGCACATTGTCCTCGACATCCACCAACTTTTTATACTTCACAAGTGTGACTGGATGGCTCGAGACCCAGGGTCTTATAGCGAGGAGATTGTGTGGGAATTCTACACCTCCTATGCTGCCACTCTCCGAGGTTCGATCTCCAAGAGGTCCAAGCCCACAGCCTAGGACCCTCTCACTTCCACTATGGTCCGAGATTGTTCGGTGGACATATCACACGCCACCATCAGCCAATTTCTCTATGGCCCTACCACCGATCACTCTTGGCCACTGAACACAGCAGAGTTTTATTACCTATGGGACATTTTGAGGGGCGGCGCTTTCTAGAGAAATGTTGAGTAGCGGGAGGCTGTTACACTATGGTTGGCTAAACACATTGCTGCAGATGGCGAGCGTGTAGAGTGGGTCACCGCACCACGGTTGGTTATCCGAAAGGCCACACTAAATTTTGTGGCCAAGTTCTTCTGGTTGTTGGTGCGCAACAGGGTGTCGCCTACAAAAGCTCACAACCAAGTCACATAGGACAGAGCCATCATGGTTGCAGCATTAGTAAAAAGATTGGAGATGGACTTTGTCCGCATGCTGCTGACAGAGATTCACGAGAGGGCGTTCAAGACCTCCACTACTTACCCCTTCCCATGTTTGATTTTTCAGTTGTGCAGGGACTCTGGAGTGCCGATCTAGCACTGTGATAGGCTGATCCACCCTACTGGGACTTTGGATATAGGCCTCATTCGAAATGAGGCAAATGTGGCGGCACCACACTGAGAGCCCCAGGTTGAGGTACCTCCCTTGGGCACAGATCTTGCAAACACGGTGGAGTAGGCACAGGGTGGTGATCCCATTCTACCAGGTCACACCGATACTATCCCGGCCTCCTCTTCTCAGGCCGCTAGTAGGGCTCCTAGCTCATTCAGGTCCACACCACCGTCAGGAGCTACTGTTGTCACGATGGCCAGAGTATATAAATTAGAGGCTCAGATGGCCACGCTACTGCACCACATCCAGTCTTGGACGCAAAAGTAGATAGCAGAGTCTGAGGCCAGAATTGAGAAAAGGGTGGCAAAGTAGACAGAGCAGCAGATCCAAGCAGTTCATAAATGCCTGGATGCGTTTGAGTTGAGGGTTCTGGCCCGACCAGCCCCCGAAACCGATCTTTTCTCCATTTGGGCGGAGTTGGCTTGTCTCTGAGTTGATGTGGATGCCATTCTTGAGATTTTTGGGAATGATGCTCGAACAAGAAAAAGGGAGCGTAAGAAGGAGGAGCAGGCTAGGAGAGCATCGATATTAGATGAGGAGTTGTGCTAGAAAAGGGCGATTGATGCTGCTGTTGGGGCATCGAGTTCTGTGCCCGTGAGAATTGATGTGAGCACCACTGATGGTCTAGTTAGAGTTGCAGATAACACTACTGATGGTGATGTCCTTGTTGATGTGGGCACTTCTTAGGGTGACCTGAGTGTTGATTTAGCGGGCTCCGGGTATCCGAACCCACCTAGTTGTTGATAAGTCTTCGGCTCTATGCGTCACAGGTTTGCTTCACCTAATCCATTATTCTTTATTTATTTTTGCACTGGGGACAATTGCACCTTATTTTTTTGGTGGTGGGGTAAATGGATTGTGCGTGATAGGGTGAAGTCTGAGTAACCCAACTCATAATCCTCTCTTGGAGTTTTCTTGCCTGTGTTCTTTTCCCTCAAGAGACTGTTTAATTTTTGTTGAACCGGCATGTGTTAGGATAATATTTGTAGAAGCATGAAAAAGAATGAAGCATGATGGCTTGTGAAAAATGATACTCGTCCAAAATTTGTGATGTGTGCTAAATTTGTAGGCTAAGATAAGTTGAATGTGTTGGCTCTGAGTATGACATGATAATGAATCAACTTGATGGCATGACTTAAGCTAAATCTTGACTGGATATTCTGATAATCTGATAATGAAACTATGTGCCAAGAGTGTGTGAGAATAATTGATTGTTCAAACAGTTTTTGTGCCAATCTAGAACTTTCCCGATTAGTCCTGCTAAGACAATCTACTCTAGAGGCTAAGAAGTGATCACAGGCCCTTGTTCTGATAAGTCCACAACTTGCCTAAAAGAAGAATCCAACCAAATGAAATAATGCTCCCTTTGATCCAAATGCTTTGAGCTTAAATTAGACCATTTCTTTCTTAACCCCTAACTCACTTTTCCATAATCTACTATGTTGGCCCCAGTCCCTCCTTGGACATGTGCACCTCAACTTAGGCCAGAAGCCTAAGTTGAGGGTGACTAATGTAAAAAGTAACTTCAATCTTGGTAGTGATCCGACATCGGGTATTGTGCACCTCAACTAATGGAAAATCCATAAGTTGACGGTGGCTATGAAAGAGGAAACTGAAAGAAAAATGGGTATGAAAAGAGTTTGATGTTAAAAAAGAGAAAAAGAAAATAGAGGAAAGGATGTGCCTTGTTCAAAGCTAAACTATTTTGTTGAATCCCTAGTTTTTGCACCTTGCTTCCTTGAGCATTATAGCATAGAGTTTTTCTAATTATCAATTCTGAGAAAAAAGGATGGTTGAGGGAAAAGGTAATCAATGATAGCTACAAAGTGCTTAAAAGCCCTCTTTGAAAGAATGTGATATGAAAAAAAACACAAAAGAATGTGACATGAAAAAAAAAAGTTACCTTGATGATGGCCCTGGTCCTTCCAAGGACATCGTGCACCTTAACATATGTAAAGTACGTAAGTAGAGGGTGGCTATTATCAAGGAAAACTAAAAAAAAATTTGATTGAAACATTCTTGAGATGATGAGAACTACTTGTGAAATAATTGTTGAAGAGAGGCCTGAAAATAAAGAGAAGAAAATAATGGGTGATTAAGTCTAAAATTGCAAAGTGCTTAAGGAAGTGTACGTCACTATTATAAAGTTTTCCTACCTGTCCCCTAGACTACATTACAACCAGTCCTATTTGATTTTATTCAAGCATGCTTAATTAGTGGAGATGTACATAATGGGCAAGTCTATGGTTCTTTGTGCATAAATGTGAATTTTATTTGTGAGTATGAGAGTTGTTCTTGATATGAAGTCCTTAATTTAGATTCAATCTTTTGAATTGAGTGTGTGGACTATTTCTTTTTGTGAGGGCACTTGTTTCATGACAGATAGGTGATGTTATTAACTTTCTTTGATGAGAGTAGGAAAGCAAGCTTAAATTTGATGAGTTCAAAGTCCTTTCTTGAGGTTAGGAGGTTAGAGGTTTGTTGCTTATTTGGATGTCTCGCATAATGATTGAGAAGTGTACTTGATAATTTGAAATTGGTATATGGCCTAATTGTTTATATTAACCAAAGTAATGACATTGCTAGTATGATTATTTGGGGATGAACTTTAATGTTTGCTCGAGGACAAACAAAAGTTTAAGTGTGGGGTGTTGATGTGAGGTCAAAATACATATTTCTAATCGTCAAAAAAAGATGCAAAGAGTTCACATATTGTCTATGCAACTTCATTTGGCCTTATCGTCATGTTCGTTCGATTGAGAGCACTATTCAAGTCATCGGTAATGATCGGAACCGAGACTTAAATTTTGCAAAGAACAGCCACATTCAACACACAAGAGGTAGCAAAAATATTTTCGGACGGGTCAAAATCATTTTGCAATTAAGAATCAAAGGAGCCACAAGCTCAAACATCCACGAAAACAGTGAAAACATAATTTTAAATAGAGCAGGCCAAATTATATCACAAAACACGAACATCAATAGCACACAAAGGTGGGCCTCACCTCACCACAAATAAAAGTATTTGTCCTCAAATGCAAATGAAGTAAAGTATCCAAACAGGAAAATCAAGTAAGACAGAGAGGGAGGTAAAGAAAAGTCATGTCTATGCAGTATCTCCATCTGTCCAGGTATCTGACTTGTCGACTGCTATTTCATTTCGAGGTACGTTTTTGGTGGCAGTCGAACGAATCTCGAAGTTTTCTCCCTGATTGCTCTCACAAACTTTAACTCTTGTAGTGAGAGTGCCAATAGTATCCCTTAGAGGGGTCAATGTAGCTACAATAATAGCCTCAATCATCAAGGTGATTGATCTTTCTTCTTGTTCTTTAAAATTCATTGTTCTTATCTTTTGGGTGGCTCGATTTTCCCAGCAACCTTCGATTTAGCCATGTCTGCAAATCTTCAAGGTAAAGTTAGAAAATATTTGAGCAAAAGAACAGCAGGACAATTTTAAACAAATTTGCCAACCCAGAAATCGAATCGATGAATATCTTGGGCGAGCTAGATTGAGCTTGACGAAGAAATTAGCCTTTAAACAGCAGCCAGTAGGTGATGGGAGAACCACTTGGATAGTCGCCGATGGCTTTCAGCGAACTAGAACAGGCCCACCCAAAGTACAGTGCATAAAAGTGCAGGGATGCAGGCAAAGGGCGAAAGAAGAGCCATTTGGCGAGTCGCCGAGTGCTTTGGCAACCTCAGGCTTCTCGACGCAAGTTACAGAATCAATCATCAAACAAAACATGAACTCAAGGGCGAGATAAGGACATTTAGGCGAACCGCTGAGTGGTTCGGCGTGCTCAACCCAGCTCGCCAAACAGCTCATCATGCCTATTTTTGGCCCTAAACTTCTCGTTTTCAACCCCGCAACCCCAGAAAACAAAATTAAATCATGCACGAATGTAATTTAAGGTCTGTTCCATAGCACCCAAACACAACCCATCGAGTTTTAAACCAGTTAAAGACATATGATTATGGGAATTCGACAGTCACAACTATCCGAGCAAGGATATCAAATTAAATCATGCATGTAAGCAATCTAATCCTCTCAGGGAGGAGCAGAACACTTCACCAGATCATGCTATTGCAAATGAGTGTAGTTTATGATAAATTAAACTTGGGGCATAGAGAACCAACTTTTTGTGTTACTAAGGAAAGGATTAACATGCTAAGCAGCAATGTAATCCAATTCCGAATACAAATCAGCACTAAAAATATTCTTGAATAATGCAAAAATATAGGAACTAACGTGCAGGTGTGAGTTTGGGCTAATAAAAAAAATAGGAAAAGTGAATGATGTTGAAACTTTTAAGCCTTTGGCTTGCAAAACTGTTCAGTTGCGCCCATTCGGTGACATTAGTCCGGATCGCCGATCCACTAGGCAACACGCAGAGTGATCACTTGACTCGCCGAGTTTTACGGGACCTTCTGTCAAAGTGAGGATCCAAACTGTGGTCTTCATCGGGGTCGCCAATATGGTCGGTGCCTCGCCAATAACATCCTGAGCTCACCAAGTTTTACAGACACCAATGTGAATTGGTTTTGGGTCTAACAGCGGTCTGGGTCATGGTTGCCAAACCTTTCGGTGATTCGCGGAATAGGCCTTAAGTTCGCCAATCTGTACTTCTCATTTACTCTCCACACTTCCACCTGCGCAATCAACACACCATTATTCTATTAAAGTAAAAAGCAGAACAATAAAGGGTTTTGGGTTTCCTCCCAAACAGTGCCTTAGTTAATGTCGTGGTACGACGCAAGTCTATACTTAAACTCTATATTTGGGGTTAACCATAGTATGACTAGGTAACCCATGTCTTTGTTGCGATTGTAGATTAGGCAATGTATGACCCACGAGGTTCTCAAGCAGTTGGACGACTATGGAATGAGACCAAATCATTCGCTTCAACCCTTCAATGTTTTCCTTCATTTCTTCCAGTTCTCTATCTTGCTCGGTCACCTTGTTGAGAATGATTGAGAGCATTCCCTCAAGGCGTTTAACCTCATTGTCCTTTGAACTTTGTCGCTCGTGAGGGGGAATTTATTTACATTTCCTCTTGTACTGGAATTCAATCTTCACCATCTTTTTAGCTAACCCATCCATTTGAGTCATTAGGGAAGCTAACATGAAGTCCATTTCCACTGCTTGGTTCGTTTCAACCATTTGATTAAGCACTTGGACTACTATCACATATGGCTGCTTCGCGATGCTTTCCGGAATGAGTTGGTCGACCAACCTCTTATTTCCAGGACTAAGACTTCTGTAGAAGCAGTCGAGGAGGATTACATTGGGAATGTCATGGGTTGGACATTGAGTGATCAATTCATTGAACCTTTCCAATGACTTGTGGATCCGTTCATCTTCTAATTGCTTAAAGGTGATGATACGATCCCTAAACATCATTACCTCCAATGGAGGAAATTCCATTAGCTCTTGAGCATTGTTCGCCACACCCACTTCCTCTATTTCAACACAAACACGAAGAACAAAACTAAAAATTTAATAAGTAGAACTACAACTAAGAAGAACAAAGAATTCTACTAATCCAAGAATTCTCAAGTGACACCACTCCCCGGCAACAACATCATTTTGATGTTTGCGTAATCAAGACACAACTTCCAATACACGTGTCTACGATCGTACACTAGTTTAGTAACCCAACCAAGGGTTGGGGTTGAGTCCCAAGGGACTGGTCTTGAGAATTAATAAGAAAATAAAATTAAGTTCTAATTAGTCATAGCTAAGAAACATTTTTGAATACAAATATATTAAATCTAAGGGGAGACACAAAAGTGTCAATTATCAAATGGGGGTTTTGTCACAAGTAGGCAAAAACAGTGAAAATAATAAAGGGTGCTAAGCAAGGAGAGGAGATTCTTGGGATGTGATAGGAATACGAAATAAACTAAATTATTTGTTACATGCTTTTAATAGAAAATTTGAAGAATATTTATGACTAGGCTAGACTTTAAGGGGGATAAGCTTTCTCTCAAACAACTTACCTGTTTCAAGTGGGTTTCTCTCTAACACCCACTTGCCGCTTAAAGAGCATCCTCCGCCTTAGCCCACTCACTCTCTCAAGATGATTGTGTGGAAATGAGACTAGGGTTCACTCTCTCGAGGTGAAACTCATGTCGACCCACTCCCACCGGCTATCAATTTATGACCTCTCCCTCGAGCAAGCCAAAAACACATATATGAGATTATATTTGCAACTACAACCTCATTGAGTTCATCCACAACCACTAAACGAAATCACATTTATACAATGAATAGACTATCAGCAAACAAGACCCAACAACTAATTTACCCCATATTCACAAAATCACACTGCAAGAATTGGGGTTTTTAGCCACACATGTATAAGAGATAGAAATTTATACCTAAATGAGTTTGGGAGGATTCTTAAGAGGGTTTTGGAGAAGAAAATTCAAAGGGTTTCATCTTCAAGAATTTGGACTTGGGTCTCTTGGATTCTTCAATTCTAGAATGTATCAAAACTTAAATCTTCATACCCATTTGAATGCAAAGTTATTTAGGTATAAATTTCCATCTCTTATACATGTGTGTCTAAAACCCCCAATTCTTGGGGTGTGATTTTGTGAATATGGAGTAAATTATTTGTTGGGTCTTGCTTGCTAATAGTCTATTCGTAATCTAAATGTGATTTTCATTTAGTGGTTTTGGATGAACTCAATGAGGTTGTAGTTGCAAATATAGTCTCATATATGTGTTTTCGACTTGCTCGAGAGAGAGGTCTTAAAACTAAGACCATTAAATTGATGGCTGGTGCGAGTGGGTCGACATGAGGTTCAGCTCGAGAGAGTGAACCCTAGTCCCATGTACACACACTCAGCTCGAGAGAGTGAATGGGTTAAGGCGGAGGCTCCTCTTCAAGCGGCAAGTGGGTGTTCGAGAGAAACCCTCTTGAAATGGGGTAAGTTGTTCGAGAGAAAGCTTATCCCCCATAAAGTCAAACCTAGTCATAATTATTCTACGAATTCTCTGTTAAAAGCATGTACCCAACAAGTTAGTTTATTCCATATTCCTTTCACATCCCAAGAATCTCCTCTCCTTGATTAACTCTCTTTGTCATTTTCATTGTTTTTGCCTATTTGTGTTAAAAAACCCCATTTGTTAATTAACACTTTTGTGTCTCCCCTTTGATTTAGTGTATTAGTATTCGAAAATGTTTCTTAGCTATAACTAAGTGGAAATTAATTTTATTTTGCTATTAATTATCACGCCCACTCCCTTGGGACTCAAACTCAACCCTTGGTTGAATTACTAAACTATTGCATGATCGTATGCACGTGTATCAGAATTACGCAAATATCACACCGCTGCCGGGGAGTGTTGTTATTTGAGAATTCTTACATTAGTAAAGTTTTTGTTCTTCATAGTTGTAGTGTACTAACTTTATTTTTAGTACCGTTTTTCTTGAAGTTATTGATATAGGCAGATACCCTAAGCATGGCTGAGAGAAATGGTGGCAACTCGGCTGAGATGAGACAAGAAGTCGAGAGGGACTTCCAGTTAACCGCACTGGTGACTCAGCCGAACGAGCTGGCCATCAAAATATCAGAGGTGGAAAACCAGTGCAAGAGTCAAAGGAGGTACATACCTCTTCACACTACTAGAAAACAGTCTTTTAGCTACAGACGCAAATCCTAGCTAAAGTGAAAAATCCCTAGCTAATGTCAATTTAGCTAGGAAAATGACCCTAGCAGACTTTCAAAGCTAATAAGCTCTTAGCTAATTTTTAGCTAGCAAATTATGTCATTCCTAGCTAATTTAGCTAAGATATCTCCGCTAGGCTCTTTCCGTAGCAAACATTTTGCTACGATGTATACTAGCTAAATTCCTAGCAAAATTTGCTTGGTCAATGTTGACTTTACTAAGACTTAGCAAGAAATTACCCTATCTAAACTTACAAATTCTCTAGCTATTTTTCAAATTTTACTTGGAATATTTTCTTTGCTAAATGACTAGCTAAAAATAGCTAGGGATACTTTCTAGATAAATTTGGCTAGAAATTGTATGACGAAATACAAATATAATTTTCTATATTTGACACGAAGAAAAACATAGTTAAATCTAATCAATTTTTCAAAATAAGCACAATCTAATCAATTTTTCAAAATATCATCAATCCTTGAATAGTGAAGTACATGTTTACTAGCTAAAACATGTCTTAAAACATAAAAACAATAACATAAGTTATCTAAGGATTTGGGGTAGAACCAGATCCATCTGGTGGTGGTTGAGGAGTAACACCCAGCATCTGAGCCACAGCAGCACGAACCGCAATAGTTACTTGAGCTTCCATATTTTCTCGAATTTCCATTTGCACATGATCTTGCATATTCGTCATCCGTTGCTCCAACACACGATCAAGAAGTTGTTGAAATTCAGGTGTTTCAAATATTTGTTGAGTAGGAATATTTGAAGGATTCTGAGCAGTGGAAGATGCACAATTAGAATTCAAAGAATCTGCCAGCAAACAATTTCTAGAACCAAGCCCATATATTTTTCCTTTTTTAGTTCCACCAACTGTTTCTATCCAAGTTTTCAGTAATTGCTCCTCCGAAACCATTTTCAATAAATTCACTTTCATCTTCACTAGTTTTTTCTCCTTCATCTTCTCCATTTGCGGTTGTGTTTCTCTCCATGTCTCTGTCATCTACTTCAAGACCTTCTTCATTCCTTAATGTTGAAGTCTCACCCACCTTATCCTTAATTATATTTGTAAATGTATTCTGAAAAAGAATAAAGTAATTAGCTATAACATGGTATAACAAAGCTATAAAGTTGCAAAAAGTGCTATGAAAGTACTCAAATTTATTCTGTAATAGAATAAATGGACAACAAGAAATAAACTTATCTTATTAAAGGACTAGAATACTCTAATTGATGTAGTAAACAATGAAATATATATTTGAACTAATACAAGAACATCTTTCCTAAATGCTCTATTGGAACCATATAGGTTCCTTATTCAAACCTTAAGGTGGAATGAGAGTCAGGCAAAAACAAAATACAATGAGTTCAATAAGAAATACACAGATGGGAAGAAGTTTGGAACAACCGGTTCATATTGAACTGCACTTCCACCACTAGTATGCCTTTAACCTATAACCCACCAAAGATAATTGATGGACGACCAATAATTGTATTAAAGGCACCAGAAATAGTGAAACTGACCAATGTATGAAATAATGCTCTAGTAATGTATACGTTGTGAAGCACCTACTTTCTCCTACATGAACAATTATATTGATGGGTACTACAACTTTGTTTCTGTACCTGAGTCATATTACCACAATGCAGGCTGCTACATAGTGAAATTCCAAAACCAAAACGATAGAGATGAAGTCCTGTTCACTTACCCTGAATCTGGATTTTATGGATGCCTGGTAAAATGACTATTCTGATGGATGAAGTGCATGATCATTTTACGCATATAAAGGTAGCAAGTAAGGGTTCCAATTTTTATTGTCTGCTAACAGTGATCTATGCCAAAAATTGTAGAGAGGAAAGGAGAAACTTATGGCAAGAATTACTTAGAATAGGTTCTATCATCACTGAACCTTGGTGTATTTGTGGAGATTTCTATTCTCCCCTACAAGATTTGGAATGAATGAGGGGCCAACATGTAAGTGAATCTATATCAAAAGACTTTCAACAAGTAATTAATGTATTAAATCTTATAGATATGAAATCTATTGGAAGAAGGTAGACTTGGACAAATTGTGACATATAGAGTAGAATTGACAAGGCACTTTGTAATGATTCTTGGATGGTATATAACACAAAACTCTAACAACTCAATTCAAGAAGAATAATTTTTTTGATCACTCATCGATTCTTATTGAGCATTACAGTGCAGATAGTGGACTCCACAAACCTTTCAGATTTCTGAACATACTGACTAAACATGAGAGCTTTTCGAATATTGTTATGACCATTTGGAAACAAAATGTAAAAGGAGGAGATATGTATTGCAAAAAATGAAGCTGTGTAAAGAACCTCTGTAGAGGTTATTGACATAGGAAATGGGGTGCTTGAACAATAGAGTCGCTGAAGCAAGAGAGAAATTAGAATCCATCCAAAAACAGACCACTCAGCATGTGGGGACTAGTGTATCCAACACTGTATTCGACTTGGCACTAGTGGAACTCATGCTTCCTATCTAACAAACAATGACAAAACAATTTTTTTAATACTTAGTAATTTATTAATTAGCTAGTAATCAAGTAAATGAAATTCAAATTTAAACAGAAATGACCATACCACAAATATCTAATCTAAGAAGGGTTCAATATCACCATTTAATTAAGAGAAAAAATTGTATTATTCTAATATAAACATAAATTTCCTTCTAGTTAGTCAAGTCTAAAAAATTTATGTGATTTCTATAAGGGATGAAAGAAATAATACAGAAGCACATGCATTATACATACTAACACTATTTAGTCACCTAAGTCCAACACAAAAATCAGCAACAAAATCGCTTTTGATTCAAGAGGGACTCTATAGAAGAGCAATTGAAGTGCTCAAAGCTCCACCCTTGGAAGTAGAAGGTGGGTATATACAGACACTTATCGTGCAACAACACAGAAAAGCAGAAGGTGAAAAATGAAGCAGTGGGCTGAAACAGCTTGGACAAATCGCAGATTGTCACTCGCGGAGGCACTAGAGTCAACAGCCAAAGTGTCTGTCATAGATACTCGAATAAGCCGAGTCCTGTAGTTGTTTCCTTCCTTAACATATTTTCATCAAAAAGTTTAAGGCACATTAACTTCATTAACTCACAAGTATCTATATACTTTTTTTGAGATATGATATGCTCTAAACAGTAGAAGGGATTTCGAAAAAATAAAATTAAAATCAGCCACCTCCCACCTCATCAGCATCAAACAACTTAGGTTCATCAATTTTAGCATGTAAAGCTCTAGTTTGTGGGATTCAACTATAGTTATTCCTATCAATTACTCAAGTCAAACAATCATACAACCCTGAAAGTCAGGACATTAACTACATAAAGCTGAACATGAAACTATCACCAATTGCAACGAAACAACATCTAAAACTAAAGCGGTCACCAAAATTGAAGCAAAAGTTCAAGAAAGCAACTTGTGAAGCTAAAAGAGTCGCCTTGAGAAGAAGGTGATGCAAGCTCCAGATCTTTAAGGAAATGTAAAACACAATAAAATTTCCATTACATAAACAGAGGCGTACCTGGCAAACTTCTGACTTTCTCACTAGCTTGTCTTCGATTTGGCAGCATACAGAGAAAATCCCAAAATAATTCCAACTTCTTTCTGATGAACAAAATAACAAGTTTCAATCTCAAGCTTCAAGAAAAAAATGCCAATTCTGTGTGAATTTCTATCTCATATCTAATGAAAAACTAGTTTTTCAACAATACCTCTTTATATAAATGAATTAGGTTTAGGAGAAATTCTTACCTTAACTGAAGAAGGAAGGAACGATTTGTGATTTCAAGCTTCTGTAAACTGGAATAAATAGTTTGAATTTTGGGAGCATGATGAAGAGACGTGAAGTAGTGCATCCTTCGTTTACGGGATTTGAGGGTTTTGAGAAGAACTGTTCAGTTAATTTTTTCCTATTTTGCAGGATTTGAAGGCTCTGTTAGGGTTTATTAGCTGAGAATGCTCTTCGAGAAATCAAAAGAAAAGGGCATATTCTATTTCTGTACGTTTCTTCTCTATATCTTTTCTTTTTAATTACTTCTTATATTATATTGGCCCTATTATATTATATTAGCCATATGTTTCTTCTTCTATCTTTTTTTCTTTTTATTTCTTCTATATATATATATATATATATATTAATTAGCTGCGCGTTTATGCTATATTAATTAGCTGTGCGTTTTTTACTACTTATATTATACTAATTAGTTGTACGTTACTTCTTATATTTATTATTATTATTATTATTATTATTATTAAAAGTGAGGAAATTATTATTTTGTCCCTACACTAAATTAAAATATTATAAAATATCTACTTAATTAACTAAAACATAGTAATCATTTATCATAAAGTAAATTTCTTCTATTAAATATTAATAATTTGAATGTGTTTATGCCTACTACTTAATTGGAAAAAAATTAATTTTAATCTTCTTATACTTAATGTCATTTTTTAGTCAATCTACTCATCAATTATATTATATAGTCTTTTCATCTTATTTGTAAATTTATCTTATTCTATTTATTAATTGTAGCCCTTTCAATTTTTACCGTATCTCCTTTTGTTAATTAGTTATATTATATTAATTATTATTATACTAAATTTTAAAGGTCATAAGAAATTATGAAGTCAAAAGTTAAAAAATGAAAATAATTATAAGAAAGACATTTATTTGACACAAATATAAAAACATGTGCCTGAATAAATCCTTTTACTATATAAGACTTTTCCACTTCTCTTGGTTAATTAATTCAAATAACTTAATAATAGTATTTCACCTCATGAAAACGTGTACCTTTTGGAATCCTAATCTAGTACTCCCTCTATCCACTTTTATTTTTCATGTTTCATTTTTCGAAAGTCAATTTGACTATAATTTTCATAGATTACATTAATTAGATATTATAAACAAAAAATTTAGATATTCAAAAACTATACGAAAAGTAATATAAATTGCAATTTTTTGCATATCAACATGATGAAAAATACATCATAAAATGTTAGTCAAAGTTTTTATAGTTTGACTTTAAATTATGAAATTATAACAATTAAAAGTGGGCAGAGATAGTAATTAGTATGTCATGCCTTGGAAGAAACAACAAGTTGTATTTGAAATACTATTGTTACAGTGATTCAGATATTTCTTATTTACCATTAATATATTTAAAACTTTTCACATAAATATTATTTGTACTAATATTTTTTCTTATTTTATTTACTATTTTCCCCCTTTGTTTGCTTTAAATACTTATCTTCATTATTCATATAT
Source organism: Solanum stenotomum (assembly GCF_019186545.1). NCBI lineage: Eukaryota > Viridiplantae > Streptophyta > Magnoliopsida > Solanales > Solanaceae > Solanum > Solanum stenotomum. Next base: position 29,456,953 of record NC_064288.1, read on the forward strand.
ATATATATATCTAATTACCTATTCAATTGCTACTCTTAATAATCATAACTCTTCTGATGTTCATAACCTCTAAATAATTAATTTAAATTTTTAAGATATCTTTTGATATTCCTCTATTTTATCAATATAAATTCAACATGTAGGTTTCATATGACCCCTATCCAAACGCTTATATATCATTATTGTACTATTTGATTCATGTTTTTGTTTGACTCGATAAATAAAGTCACTTGAATTTTAATTTGTTATGGGAGAAGATAAAGATAAGAACTAAGAAAATTATGCGTTAATTTTGTATTTATTTTTCTATCTATATTATTATATGACTTTAGTCTGAAGATCGGATATGTTACATTTATTTCTTTGTCTTTCTCTATATTAGACTTCTTTAATTTAATCTTATATGAATTTTTTATTTTTGGAAGTTTGTATTTTTATTTGGCCTCAAATTAGTCATTTATGACTTCATTAGAATTTTATTACTATTAACTAAAGTTCAAGTTTATTAGCTCGCCGAACCGCTCGACGGATCGCCTAATGTCTCCATCTCACTCGTAATTTCATGACAAATTGGATGTTTAAGACTGTAACTTTCGGCGAGAAGCCTTTGGTCATCGAGAGCACTCGGTGACTCACCGAAAGTACTCTTGACCGCCCTTTGTATATTCCCTTGAACCCTTAGTGCACTGTAACTTTCGGTGGATAAACCCTTGATCACTGAAAGTTGTCGGCGATTCGCCAAAAGAGCCTTCCTATCGCCGACTTGCCATTATTTTCAAGCCAATCCCTTTGGTGAGCTTGACTTAGCTCACCAAAGAGGTTCGGTGACTCGCCGAATGGATCGACGAGTTTGTCTGCAATAGATTTTTTGTGCTTATGTTTGATTTTTTCCTAATTTGTCCCGATCTTTTGTAGATATGGTATGTACAAATCTAACCACGCAACATCAAAAGAAAGCACATGGCATAACCATAAATGAGGGGGATTCAAATCCTCCAAAGAGGAGAGGGGAAGAACTCCCACCGGGAAACAAAGGAAAAAGAAGGAAGCACAGCTAGGAAAGGAGTAGCTATTGAAACGCAAGTTGATTTTTATGAACTAGAAGATGAGCATCCTCTAATTAACCGAAGGGATGAGCTCCGGGCTAGATCTCAATCCACATCCACCACCATCCCTTTAGCTTCCACCCCTCTTGAATCAGATTCAGTGCTAGCACATGAACCTCCAATGGCCCCTACACCCCCCATCGCTCATCCACCTAGACTACTGAATAGATTTAAAGGTGATGGGGTATGAACCATCCTGGGGGAAAAGCTACTATTTATGGAGGGCCTCGAAGGCAAATACCCAGATGTTATGGACACCCTCCGATACCATGAGTTTGAACAGTTCACGAGGCCCCGAGACCCTTACATTTCTTCTTGAGTTAGGGAATTTTACACAGCTTATGGAGAGTTGGTGCCTAAGAACAAGAAGAAGGCAAGTAAGTTTAGACCGATGAAGTCGGTCATGGTCAGAGGCAAGGAAGTTGAGTGCCACAACGAGCATATTAACTCTGTATTAGGTAGACCGCTGCACTCTGTGCTTCCTTATGAGGGGTTTCCTATTGTTTAGTCCCTAGATGATCTAAAGGGTTGGTTGGCTCCGATGATTTCTGACACCACCCTGAGGTGGATTGGGGTAGGAGCTCCTATCGAGAAGAGGGACCTGAACATTGCTGCCAGGTTTTGGTTTGGCATTATCAGCAGCACCGTTATGCCATCCCAGAATGAGTCCATATTGCGCCATCCTAAGGCGGCATGCCTTGGTTCTATCATGGCTAGGAGACGCATTGACTTATTGTTGCTGATTTCACAAGAGATGGCCATGAGAGCCAAATAGAAGTTGAATTCTCTCCCATTTGCAGTCTTGATCGCCGAGTTGTGCCAGCGTGCTGGAGTACCTCTGTCACGACCCGAGAGCACCTCCAAGTCGTAACATGCGTATTCGACCTCTCGGAGGTCTCATACAAGCCCTTAGCATTCATCACATTAGATATGTAAAATAGTGCGGAATTAAAAACTCTTTAAATAAAATCCCGTAAGACTCAAAGGTCACTTTTAAAACATCATTCAAAAGTACACAAGCGGAATACTAAGTCTCTTAGCCATCTTAGACATAAACGTGAAAACATACTAGGGACACGGCCCTTTACAATCAAAAGAAGTCTATTAAGTCTATTACAAGAACCTTATCATAAAACTAGAATAGAAAAGTCTTGTCCTCGACATATGAGGACATACCACAAGATCTTGGAAGAACTTCAAGTTCCAAGCTTACTATAGAACCCACTCACTTTCCGGAACCTACACTTGTAGAAAATAGAGAATTATGGAATTAGCACAATTAAGTACTAAGTATGATGACCATGCAAAAACATGTTAAAACGGACATTTACAAGGAATAAATGCTTTCATATTATTTTGATAAAACCTTCACTTCCCAAGTATAAGAGACATAATACAAGTCAATGTTCACATATAAAACCATAGCCAACCATATACATACTCAACATATATTCATATACAACCCATGCTTAACTTTAAAAGAACACACGCCATTTCATTACCGTAGGACCTCTACCTAATATAACCTTAAGACACACTTGAGTGAGACAAGAAGTGATCGCCCATACAACCTCTTCAAGCACACTTAAGTGTTCCTCAAGATTACCTTAGATAAGGACACTTCCTTTATAACATAACATCAATAGACCAACATTCTTTAAGAAACCATTTAGGAGACATTCAAGCACATAAGGGGACTTTCACATAATAGTCGTTAGACTTAGGGAACTCACTTTAGTATTTTCAAAGCCTACTCGTGCCATGTGTAGATAGCATCCCATACTACTACCTACA
>NC_064288.1:29460680-29518028 GCF_019186545.1 Solanum stenotomum
CATAAAGCTTCACATAAAACTTTACATATAGCTTCATATAGGACTTTACATATAGCCTCATTTATATATATAATATACAATACAATAACACTTTGTACAAGATCACATTATAACCATAAGAATACCTTCACATAGTACAATAACATTTCATAACTTGTTAACACTTTAATTCAATAGATAATGCATTCAAGTCCATGTTCATAATACATTCCATAATTAAACACCTCCACCATAAGTGGATCAAACTAAGCAAGAACAATTTTATCCATAATAAGAGATAAGCCAACTTACCATCCTCCAAAGCCATAATCAACAACACTCAAATCCCAACCATTTTACTTACCACAAGAGAATTCATCCATAACTTGCCCATAAGGCCACAACTTTCAATTCATCCATACATCATCGATTCATCATAGATAGATGTAGAAAATCATAAGAGTCACTAATACAATCCAATCAAAACACAATTTCATAAACTTTGAATCATAAGCAAAAGACCCACATCATAAGCAAATTTAGGAATTTAGGGAAGACATGGGTTCTTCAAGGAATTCCATACGAAATCATCTTAAAAAATATGAATTCATCAATATAATGGCTTAGAAAATGTTTTGCCAATGAACCCATGCTTAGATTAGAATTTGAGATTTTTGTTCTTTGAAACACTTTTGAAACCCTTTTGATTGGACTCCTTGAAAGAAAGATTCATCAAGGATCAAGGGTCACCATACCTCTAAGTTGAAAGCCCACAAAACATTGAAGAAGAAAGAACTCAAAATCTTCAACCCTAGCTCCAACTTCTTCTTCTTCTTCTTCCTCTCTTCTTCTCTTCTTCACTCAAGAACCCTAACTTTACTCTTTTAAAATGGAACAAAAATGATCCACAATCAGTCCTAACACAATAATATAACCTCAAAAGAAAAGATTTGTGAAATGACCAAAATGCCCTTAAATTTCCGGACGGACTCCTTGCCAACTGCCCAACTTTCAAAGGGCATAACTCACTCATACGAACTTGGAATCGAGCAAACTCGGTGGCGTTGGAAAGATCGTTCCAAGGGCTTTCCAAACATAAGTGGAACTACTCCTGGATCATCCTGACCTAGGAGTTATGACTGCTCAAAGTTGGCCAAAAACTCACTGATTTCCCACACTTAACCAAATTTCCAAGTTTTGAACTTGGCCAATTTCCAGATTCAGAACTTTTTTTTCCAAAGTGACTACTTCCAATTTATGCTTAAACTTTAAAAATTCATACGTTAGGCTCTAGTTTCACCTATCTATTTTTAGGGTCGCTACAACCTCGGGACATTACGAGGGATATTGAGATCACCCCGTTTTCTTCCATTGACATCCGGCATATAGAGGTCAAGTTGACACGAGAGGAGGTTGCAGGAGGAGAGCAGCTCCGATAGATACTTCCCAGAGGTCGATGTAGACTCGTTACCAACAGAGACCCCTTTGCCTACTCCAGCTTCTGAGCCTTCAGGTACATCGACTCTTTCCTCTTCTTCACAGGTCCCAGACGCTTCTTCCTCCTCCTAGCCCACCAAGATTACTCAGGTCATGATCCTGAAGATGGGACAACTAGCCTATTCAATTGATGTGAGAGCGACTCGATTGGAGAGATCCATCCCAGGGATGATTGACCATGCTATCTTGGTTGCACTGACCACCCTTAGGATCGATGTTGATGATCTTACTACTAGAGTCACTGCTTGCGAGAGCAGACAAGGGGAGACATCCGATGTTTCAACTTTGAAAGTCGAAGTAGCAGACTTGAGAAAGGGCGTAGACTATTTGAAGTCTACCGACTTCACTTCATTGATACGGAGTGCAGATGATGACGACACTCTTGAGACCTCGAGGATTCCTCTGGCTACCACCGGAGATGTGTAGAGGGGTGGCACAATAGATAATGAGTCGGATGCAGACACCGAAGAGGAGCTGATAGCAACACATGAGGAGGAGATGATAGAGAGCTGAGAAGAAAGCATATCTAGAGATCGGTCAGATATTTTGGGGATGGTTGTGTAGCCGGTGATATAGACATCGCCGACTGAGACGTCCACAGAAGCTCCTTGTGGATCCGGCACTGCTATTTCTTCTAAGGTTACTCCGGGCACTGATGCCCATATTTAGAGTACTACACCGGGCATTGAAGCCGCAACAGAATGAGAGACTACATAGACAGGACTTTTCTTTACCTCCCTGTCTGTCTTACTTACATTTACTTTTGGATACTTTCATTCGCATTGAGGACAAACACTTTTTGTTTGTGGTGAGGTGAGGCCCACTTTACTTTTGTGCATATTTAGTTTGACTATGTTTTGGGTTGTGATCTACTATTGTGTTTATATACTGTTTTTTGTGGATGTTTGAGCTTATGGCTCCTTTTGTTTTAATTGAAAAATGATTTTTGACCCTTCCAAAAAAAATCGCAAATTTTCGCCACCTCTCGTGTGGGAATGTGGTTGTTCTTTTGCAAAATTTGAGTCTCGGTTCCGATCAATACCAATGACTTGAATAGTGCTCATGATCAAACGAACATGAATGTCCAGCTACGATGAGACCAAATGAAGTTGCATAGACAATATGTGAACTTTTTCCATCTCATTTTGACTAGCCTAGTATCGAATTGAGTCTCTTGTGATGATCATTGCACACTAGCGAAAATGTGGAGTCTTGTTTGACTATAGTGTAAATGTCGAGTGTGATGAGCTTACTTTGAAACATGCATGATAGATCCTAGAATTTTCCCCGTTGGTCCGGTCGACTAAGTAAAGCTATCTCTTGATATGATCTTAGGCAATTTTGAAGAGTGTGGGCTAATTTGACATATACCTCTTTTGTGACCTACCTTGTGAGTATGTGAACCTCTCTTGAACACCCCTTGAACCTTACCCTTCTTTGGAAGAAACTTGATGAAGACTAGACCTCTCTTAATCCACTACCTATAATCCTCTTGATTTGTGGTTGATTGAATAGCCAACTTAAGCCAAAAGCCTAAGTTGGGGGTGTGTTGAAAAGAAAAGGAAAAGTCAAGAAGTGCAAGGAAAGTCTCCTTTAACCCATGATGATTGAGAAAAATGGAACCCCTCTATATAGAAAAAGAGATAAAGAAGATGAAAAGAATGAAAAATAAAAGTTGTGGAATAAAGTACAAAAAAATGGTGTTTCCGAAAATCCATGGGAAGTGAATAATAGGATGACTTATGAGAACTAGGAAAAATGATGAAGGAAGAGGAAAGGAAGTGTTGTGAGCACCACATTTCATGAGGATAAAAGTCACTGAGCCTAAATGACCATACCTCTGCACTCAGCCCCATTACAAGCCTTAGAAAGACCTTTTTGATCTTGAGTGAGCTGAAATAAATGTTGATTGGAAAATACGGGCAAACCTATGGGTGAAAGCATGCATTGTGTTCTTCTTTGTGAGAGTGAGCGTTGCATTTGATTCTGAAACTTTAAATGATTAAACCTTTGTGTGTGAATATGGAATCATTCCTTGTGTGAGGGCATTTGAACACTTTGGTTGAGCTTGAACTTTCATTTGAAGCAAGTATTGTGAGCATGAGATTCTTTGATATTGGTGAGTCACAACTTGAATCTTTGAGTGCACAATTGATCTTTACATGAGTAATTTTAGTCTTGTGTATATTCATGATCGAGTCTTGTGTGGCACTCTTCGAGACACACTTTTTGAACGGCTGAACTTGAGTTTGCTTGAGGACAAGCAAAAGTTTAAGTTGGGGGTGTTGATGAATCCACAAATTAGACTCATTTAGGGCCATATTTTGATAGGATTAGTGTCCTCAAATGCATATTTTGTCTCGAAAACTGATAAGATACGTTAAGTTTCAGGTATATAGGCTTGGATACAAAGAATGGACACAATCAAGTGAAAAAGGGACAAACGCAGCTGAAAAAATGAAGAAGTGAAGACTTGAGGATCGCAGAACCCATTCGGTGTGTCGCCAACAGGTCCCATCCTCGTCTTTTGTTCCAGTGAGCTAAGCCCTGGAGAAAAGGATCAAATCGGCGGTGTAAAGAAGCAGTCGGCATATCGCCGAGTAGTTCCGTGAAGCAGTACTATGTCCCCCCAATGATCCAAAACATAATGATGCTGAAGGAAAGAGAAAGATGGTGATGAACCAGACCAAAGGGCGGATCGCCAAGTTGATCGGCGATCTCAACTAACATCGCCAAGTGATCTGCTGCAGCACCAATTTTTGAAAACTATAAATACTCGTTAAGAGTTGTAGCTTAGTATCGAAGTTTTAGCCTTGAACTGTGATTTTTCAGTCTTTATTTTTGAGTTCTAAGTTTGAAGAGGGTTTTGAAGAACTTGAAGGCTCAAAGGGTTTCAACTCCAAGGATTTGGGATTGGGTCTCTTGGATTCTTTACTTTTGGCTTCTATCAAGACTTAAATCTTCATACCCATTTGAATACAAACTAATTTTGGTATAAATTTCTATCTCTTTTACATGTCTAGCTAAAACCCCAATTCTTGGAGTGTGATTTAGTGGATATGGGTTAGATTAATTGTTGGGCCTTGCTTGTTGATGGTTTATTTGTTGTTTAAATGTGATTTCGTTTAGTAGTTGTGGTGGAAGTTAATGAAATTGTAGTTACAAATACGATTTCACCTTTGTGTTTTCAGCTTGTTCGAGAGAGAGGTCATAAAACTAAGCCAACTAAATTGATGGCAGGTGGGATTGGGTCGACATGAGGTTCAGCTCGAGAGAGTGAACCCTAGTCCTTCTCCCACACTCTCAGCTTGAGAGAGCGAGTGGGCTAAGGTAGAGGTGTTCGAGTGGGCTAAGGTAGAGGTGTTCTTCATGCGGCTAGTGAGTGTTCGAGAGGAACCCATTTGATTCGGGGTAAGTTGTTCGAGAGAAATCTTACCCTCACTATAGTCTAGCCTAGTCACAAATAATCAATGAATTTACTATCAAATGCATATACCCAATGATCTAGTCTAACTCGTATTCCAATCACATCTCAATAATCTCGTCTCCATACTTAGTATCTCTCGTTGTTTTTGCGGTTTTTGCTGATTTTTTCGCTCACTTGTGACAAAACCCCTATTTGATACTTGACACGTTTGTGTCACCTACCTTTGATTTTAAATGTTTTTATTCGTTAATGTCTTTAGCTACGGCTAATTAGAACTTAATTTTATTTTTTTTATTAATTCTCAAGCCCACTCCTTTGGGACTCGACCCCAACCCTTGGTTGGGTTACTATACTATTGCTCGATCGTAGACACTTGCATCGGAAGTTGTGTCTTGATTATGCAAACATCAGGTTGTCACCGGAAAAAAAATAGGGTCTTTTGGTGGTGGCTGTTCTTTTAGAATAGGATAGAAATTTGTTTTTAGGGCTTTTCCCTTCTTGACAACGTCCCACCACCCACTTATTTTTTTTTACTTAATAAAATTAAATAGGTAATAGTTATACAATGGGCTCAAATCGTGGGCTCGAGACTATGGCTTTAAAAAATATATATGTGTATATATAATTCTTATCCTCATTTAAAGGTATTTCTAGATTGTGTTAAAAGACAAAAATGAATATTAATAAAACTAGAAAATAAAATGAATATTAACTAGTGTAACGAATGAAATGAATGACATATAAGAAATGCAATTTAATAAAAAAAATAATGATTTAATCAAACCGAACAAATATATGAGCATATTCAACCAATTGTGACAAAAAAATGTAATCAAAATTAATTGATAAAAATCCTAAAAGTTTGATAAATAAAGATAAGTATCGATAAATCTATGTAAAAAAAATATATTAAAAATATATTTAGAACTATTGAATGAATAAAACTTATAAGTTATGAATTTTGAAAATGATAGGCCAAAATGCCAACAATTGTCCCTTTCGATGGATATGATTGATTAAAGAACTCATAGACAAATAAAATTGAAAAATAAAATTTTGGTCGAACATATGACCTTCGTATAAAACTGGTGTTTGAATGTGATGGAAGTCGCTCTTCAATTTGTTATCAAAAGGTTACACGTTGTGTTGCATCCTTGTCGGCGTAGTCCACACCTGTGGCTTAATTAAGATGCATCATTTTGGATGTTCTCCAAAAAACCAAGATAAAATTCAATAGTAGAGCATAATTTAAAGAACAGGATAGCATCCCTTTCGATACTTTTTACCATCTTCTTTGCATGTTTTTGTGGATACGCTATTATCTTGGTTATTGGAAGTCATTCTTGCTTCAAATTCCATGCATGTTAATAACCTTCGTCTTATTGTTGAAGTGTAGTGTGAGTTGATTAAAAAGACAAACAAATCTATCAACAGAATCTAAGTATGGTGATAAAATGATTGTCAGTCCATTTGATCCGATAAATGTGATTCCACAGATAGAATATTTGGCAAATTAAAAGCATGTATGTCAGTAGGATGCATGAGAATCCATCGGTAGGATATTTTGCATTATAACTGTTTGTCCATTGGTAGGAAAAATGAGAAGGATCCGTCAGTAGGATATTTTTGGACAAAATAAATGCATGTCCATCGGTGGGACATTTGAGAATCCATTGATAGATCTCTTGAAAAATCTCGAAATGATCTCCAATTATCTGTCCAATAAATTCTATTCCAATTTTTATTAAGAGGATAAAAGAAAATCACAATAGGTACATGACCGAGCCGTCATGGCACCTACATATTTTGTTCATCCAGGAATCATGCCAAATGTAGTTTCAATCCTTTAGATGATTAATACTGCAAAGAATTTGAGACAAGATCATCAGTAGAAAATGTACAATATGAACATGTTGAAATAGAAAAATGATATTTCTTGCAATATTCAAAGCCTAAAAAAAAGATATATCACATTTTTTTGACGAACGGCCTAATAAAGTAAAATAAGTGTCTCACACTAACGAGATTAGCCTAATGTCACATTTTACAATGGATAACCCAAAAAAGGAAATGTAAATTATTATTTTTAAAGGAAAGAATCTAAAAAAAGGCTTCAAAAATATTAAGAGGTGGGCACTTTCTCACCTCTATTTTTTTGAAGTATAAATAATGTGAAAAGATAGTCAAGTCTCGACTACAATTGGTATCAGGAGTAGGATCACAGGTAAATCTCTCTCCCTATTTTTCTCTTTTTCTAACAAAGATTGAATTTAAGGTAATACCTATAGTTTCAAGTGGTACCTCAAACATACTTAAGTATCAACAAGATTGTTCATCTTGCCTCAAACAAAGCTTTTAAATTGTACCAATCCTCATGCTTCAATTGTAGTCTCAGTTTCATGCTCTGTGTTCTGCAAGCTCTCTTCAGAGAAAAACCGTTGCACCTTAAACTCCTTTGTAGGAGAGGAATATCCAAACCCCTTAAATCGCTTAGAAACATCCTTTTCTTCATCACTTAGATAATTAAACGTTGTCTACGTCGCTTGTTTTCCTCATTGAGTCACTAAAAATTCTGCCCAAACAGATAAACACTTGCTTCACAATTTTCACTAGATTTTATTGATGTCTTCTTTTTATTTCTCATTATCTCTTCAATAATTATGGCATCTTCTTTGTTGTAGTCCATGACAATTCTAGAATGAAAAATGGGGTATTATTCACAAAAAAGATCAAAACTTTATACAGATATCAAACCCTAAACCATCTTATAAAAGAACCCCACTAACAAAAAAACATAAAAGATAACTCTTTCATTGATGGAAACAAACAAGAATTTAACTTTTATTTCTTTACAAAAAAAAACAGAGAGTTGATGAAGAAACTTACATAAGTTGATAACTTGTATTGTTTGAGAATACAAATGAAAGAGGATTGGAGGCAAAGGTATAGTGAAGAAACTTGTATATATAGGAAAGTTATCAAGATTATGGTAATACATTATGTCTTCAAGAAGAAATTAGTAGTTTCTCTCATTCTTTACAATATTTTATTTGATGAGTAGAAGTCAAAAGGACAAATATCAAATTTTAGTTTTTGTGATATTTTCTTAAATATTTAATTTAATGGGTAGGAGTTGTGAAAGTAAAATTAGAATTTAATTTAATTTAATTTGATGAGTTGGAGTTTAGAGGGTAAATTTTAAATTTTAGTTCTAGTATTTTCTTAAGCATTCAATTTGATAAGTAGGAGCTAAGAGAGAAAAATTGGGATTTAATTTAATTTAGTATAATTGTCACGACCCAGACCGTCGTGATTGGCACCCACACTAACACTCCGGTGGGAGAACCACTACTACAACCTACACTCAAACAAATAATCTAAAAACTAAGGCATTTAAGTTATGGAAGCAAGTTAAATAAACTAAGAAGTTTCCATAACTTCAACAAGGATTCTGAAGAACTAGCTAAACAAATGAGGAAGTAAACAACCAATAACTAGAAAGTTAATGTACCAAAACTACTAAATGATAACCAAGTCTAAAGCAGGAAGGGATGCAACCCCAATCTAATGAACTATCAACTAGCTAAAACAATTGTCTAAGTCCGAAAATGGTGGACATAGACGAAAGAGAATTCCATGGCAGCCAGAAAGATGCTAGCTCACCCTTGAATTTGAAGTTGACGATCACAGATCTTCTAAGCGAGGTCTGTCAATAGCCATTTGAAGATGCCCTGTACTCAACAAAAATAAGAGCAAGTGAAGAATTAGTACACAACCACCGTGTACTGGTAGGATCACGTGGCTATCCCACTAGTGCAACATAAACAAGTTAATAACAACAATATAATCATGCAATATATCGAACATATACAATATTGGATATCCCATGCTTCAACAATTACACATTTATCACAAGTATTTGGTCCTCTCATGGAACCCAAACTCAAATTGTTAGTGCACCGGAACGTGGTACCCGATCCCATAGTTATGCTGGAACGTTGCAATCTGATCTCATTTTATGTCGGAACGTGGCAATCCAATCCAAGTTAATTGATCCATCACACCACAATCATAAACACAAGTATACTTTCAAGTCATACATTCAAGAGTGATTCATGGCATACAATCATTCAGTTTTCTCATTTACAACAAGTGTGATTCAACAATGCAACATTCGTGTACCGGCATGCATCATAATGAAGCCATAACAAGAATACATCACACAATCATAGAATCACAAACATCACCTACCTTGAAACAAGCTTGAAACTCTAAGAAACTTGATCCTTCCCTTTTGGGATTCATTCCACTTGTTCTTGGTCTATAAATAATCAATATAATACATGAATCAATAAACAATCGCTAGTTACGCGGATTAGTAGCAATTCTATGAACCATAGATCAAACCCATGATCCCAACCAACCAATTTAGGGTTGTCTTCACCATAGAATTCATAACAAAACCCTCCCCCATCAATATTCACCAATTCAATTGCGTTATACGGATCAAAATGGATTTAGGGAGTGAAAAGCTTACCATTAGACTAAAGAATGGTGAAAAATGAGTAGAAATCGCCTGGGGGTCGTTCCTTAGCTCTAAAAGTTGAAAAGTGCCAAATAAGGTCGTTTAGAGGTTTATTAAAGACATTATGTCGCGTCTGGCCAGCCACAACAGCCCCCATCCCGCTGTAGCGACTGCGCCAGAGTGACCAGACTGCCCGCCAGAGCAGCATTCTTGAACAACCGAGCTATTCGTTTTTCATCTTCGATTTTAAGTCACGTCTATCCCTGTAACGACCCGAGAGCACCCCCTAGTCGTTACCAGCATATTCGACCTCGATGAGGTCTTATACAAGCCCTTAGCATTCGTCATAGCATGTATCATAAATTAAAATCATGGAAAATTTAAAACTTTTACTTTGGAAGTTCAACTTCACTTCATATATGAAAAATAGAATCTAACTTCATCACAATGCACCATCTAGACATAGAAGAATAAAAAATGGGACTTAGCCCTTACATCAATAAGAAGTCTTGAAAATAGGAAGTACAACATTGTCTTTCAACATAAGCAAAGAACTAAACATAGAAGCTAGATCATAAGGTCTTGTCCTCGGACTTGATGACTCACCAACTTGGGGAAGCAACTCCAAGTGTCTTGAGAAGTAAGCTTGAATCCTCAACGGCCCGAACCTAAATGTTTGGGAAAAGGGAGAAAATATGGGTTAGTACAACACACGTACTAAGTATGGCCACTATGCATAAAAACCATTGAAACATGCATAAAAGGACATTTTATTCAAAACGTGTTTTTTGCCAAGTAAATCCAATATGCACACAAATTAAGTATCATAGTCCAAACCAACATAATATCATCCCAACATCTAAACAGCCCAAACAATACTAGTGCAATGCAAAGAATAGAACCCCATAACCCTATTCAAAGTCAAGTATCACATTAAGCAACCTAATTCATACATACATTCATAAGATAAAATTTCATCATAACTTACCACATTCATAATGATCATACATAACATAGCTTCAACATACATAAGTCATAATAATCATAATAATAAGAGAACACTACTACAACTATCTCTTAGGATCCCACAAGTGCAATGTGCAAGAGAAGTCACATACCCTCCCTTGCACTATGTAGAAACCCTTAAGAAAGCCCTAGTAAGAGTTCACACCTTTCATACCTTCATTTACTTTTACATTACGAAAATATTGCAATAACCGAATAGACAATGATTGCAACATGGAATCCGGTGTTCTACCCCCACATCGAAAAGAGAGGGTTAACACTTGCCTAAGGTGTAACCATTCATACATAGCTATCTAGGTGATCCACTAAGCTAGAGTCCTATGTGGGCACATAGTTAATGGTCAAGGAGATTGCTTCTAGAAATCCTAACGTACAAAACGTAGGGGTTTCCATCTCATGAGACAACACATACCGTAGGTAATCCGGACTTGCTAAACGCGAGGAAACCCATGTAGGGAGCCGGACTTACTAAACGTGAGACCCCCATCTCATTTACATGCCCTTTCGGTGCTAAGCATCTAATTCCCTTTTGTAATCATCTTTAGTCATCACATAAGTTCACATTAGCCTTTAATAGACCCTTATGTAGACATCTTATCATAATAGCTCATATATGTTCATAAGTGAGTAACAATCCTTTCACTTTAGAGACACTTAGCAAGTGAGTAAACCTTTCATTTTATATTACACTACAATCCTGAGAACTACCTTTCAATCATATAGCAATCATACCATAATATACATACATACTTCATAGCTAATTCAAGTGTAGAGGGTTAATGATAAGGAAACTAGGTCATCAACACCACAACAACACATTAGGTATAGCATCATTACAATCTAAGTAATTCACCTTTCATACTTGAGTTCAAAGAAGAACCAACCTTCATACCTTCTTGCCCTTCGTGGGACATACATACCTTAATTACCAAACAATTCATAACCAATACATAATACAAGGTAATTCATGAAGTAATAACATAATCAACATCAATATAAGCAATTGACATATTCCCTTATTCCCTTTCATAGCCTTCAAGGCTTCATTCAAAGACTCAACCCTAATTTCATAGAAATTATACATAACCTATGGTAGAATCATCATACAAACATGAATTACATAACATCACATTCAATTCATTGCCTTTAATCATTATCCAACACAAACTAGGGTTAGAATTAGGAAAAGAAGAAGAAACATGAGTCTTGTGGGGAATTCTTCAAGAAACCACCAATACAACATAAATTCATCCATAATTGTTCATATAACATCAATCAAAGTCAGTTTATAACATCAATTTCACTTTAGAAAGAAGACCCACGTTATTGGATTGAAACCTATAAATTGGAGATTTTGAAATTCATCTTGAAGGGGCCTCTTGGGGAAAGGAATCCCAAGAGTGATAAGCAAACATACCTTATAGATGAATTAACCACGAAAATCCGAGTTGAAACCTTGGAGAGTTGGTCTTCTTCTTAAAGTTCCAATCTTCTTCAATGGAGTTCTTGAGAAGAGAGAGAGTAGAGAGAAAGAGGAACTTTAGGTTTAGATCTATGGGGTTTTGTGTTTGAGTGATAAAAGTGAGGTAAATTGACTTAAAAATCATTATATACGTGTCCCTAAAGTACCCCAAATACCCCTCACTTAAATGGACTCTTTAATTAAGAAAAAATAGATTTCTGAATTTCTGCATTTTCGTCGCCGACAAGTCCGCGATGCAGAGTTGTTCCCTGAAGATATTTGGAATTAAATTTCGAGACTGTAGAGTCCGTAACACAACCGCGTCGCGAACTGAATTTTTGCTCCTTGGGGGAGGAAGTGCGCGACGCGCCTCTATTCCCTCCAAGTGCAATTTGCTTGCTTGGCCAAGGTTGGGGTCCTCCTCGGGGCCCCTTAGGGTAGCCCTGGGGTGTCGTATTCAAACATTTTGACCCTATGAACATATATTTACCTACTATAAAACCTTTTTACAAGATTATACCATCATACGACAGTCCCAAACCTGCCCAAAACCTAAGGACACACCAGAACACATTCTACTCTAGTTTCCGGACGTCGTGGTCATTTCTTGACGTTTAGACTTTTACTCTTCCAAACCAAGTCAGTTACATTAGTTTGGGTTTATAAACATCATTTTAACTATTTTTAAGTCATTATTCATAAGGTGAGGCTCTAACTTAAGTCATAGAATTTTTGGGGTGTTACACGCCCGCCACAGCGTCCCCGCCAAAGCGGTCCCAACGAGACAAAAAGTTATTTTCAAAGAATCCAAATCCCCATTCCACAACACACCTCAAATTAGCAACCCTTAGAAAATACCTTTCACAGTAAGATCAATTCCCAGTGATCTACTCATTCAAATTCAGTTTCGTTAAGTCGTACGGGTTCGTTAACAAGTTATCTAATTGCTCATGCAATCAAAATTGAAAACAACTCACCAGATTGCTACCAGATTTCCCTACACATTGGTGTCTCCAATTTCCTCCAAATCTGGACAAGGTTGGAAAAATTCAAATACTACGAAAAAGTTTATCCGTCCACAATTTTTCCCCCATTGGCATTTCTATAACGACGGGAACAAGTCATTACAATAGATACCAATTACCCATCAGTCATCCCCGAGTGACAAAACTTAGGAGAAGTAGGGTAAGGAGGAGTGAAGTAGTACCTGATTCGACGAACAAATGGGGAGACTTGTATCGCATGTCCCTCTCGGCTTCCCAAGTAGCTTCCTCGACTGGGCGATGCTTCCATTGAACTTTCACGGACTTAATCTCCTTGGTTCTCAACTTACGCACATGACGATCAAGAATAGAAATCGGTTCCTCCTCATATTAGAGGTCTTTGTCTAGCACAATTGAGTCCCACTTAATGATATAATCTCCGTCACCATGATATGTCTTCAACATAGACATATGAAATATCGGATGAACTCCAGATAGATTAGGGGGTAGAGCCAATCTATACGCCACCAGCCCTACGCATTCAAGAACCTCAAAGGGAGCAATATATCACGGACCTAACTTACCCTTCTTACCAAATCTCATCACCCCTTTCACGGGTGATACCTTAAGAAGAATGTTCTCACCTGCCAGAAATTCCATGTCTCTTACCTTGTGATCTGCATACTTCTTCTGTCTACTCTGGGCTTCTAGACGTTTAGCTTGAATACTCCTCACCTTATCTTGAGCGTCCTTCATAAATCAACCCCCAAAGGTTTCACATCTCCAGCCTCAAACCAACTTATGGGTGATCTACATCCCCTTCCATATAATTCCTCAAATCGTGCCATATCAATGCTAGATTGATAACTATTATTATAGGAGAAATCACACAAAGGTATGAATTTATCCCAATGCCCTCCAAAATCAATCGTACATGCTCTCAACATGTCTTCCAACACTTGAATAGTCCTCTCAGATTGTCCATCTGTCTGTGGGTGAAAGGTTGTACGAAAGTGAGTTTTGTGCCTAATTCATCATGCAATTTCATCCAAAACTTGGAAGTGAATTGGGTACCACGATCTGAGATCATAGAAAGGGGCACGCCATGCAGCCTCACTATTTCTTGCACATAAATCTTAGCCAATTGCTCAGTATTATAATCTATTCTTACCGGAATAAAATGGGCAGACTTGGTCAATCTATCAACCACTACCCAAATAGAATAGAACTTCCCCAAAGTCTTGGGAAGACCAACCACAAAATCCATAGCTATTTTTTCCCACTTTTATTCTGGAATTGGCATATTTTGAAGTAAATCCGCAGGCCTTTGATGCTCATATTTCACTGTTAGAAATTTTGACACTTAGCCACAAACTCTACTATGTCTTTCTTAATGCCCGACCACCAATAAATTCGTTTCAAATCTCTATACATCTTGGTCACACCGAATGAATAGAATATCGCGAACCATGAGATTCCGCCAACAATTTTTTAATCAAATCATCAATTCGAGGAACACAAATTCTCCCTTTAACATTGAGTACACCATCCGCATCAAGAGTGGCCTATTGTGCCTTACCATTTGTCATCTTCTTCTTGAGTTCGTTCAAATTTTCATCCTCGAATTGTTTGGCCTTGATCTCATCCATGAATGTGGCCCTCACTTCAATACTAGGTTATACTCCGCCTCTTTCAGAGAGGCCCAACTGCATGAACTTGGACTCTAAGGTCTGAATTTCCTTGGCCAAAGGTCACTTGGTTACACTCAAGTACGCTAAGCTACCCATACTTATCGCTTTCCGACTCAAAGCGTTTGCCGCAACATTAGCCTTACCCGAATTGTATTGAATGGTCACATCATAATCTATGAGTAACTCCATCCATCTTCGATGTCTCAAATTCAGATGCTTTTGAGTGAACACATGCTGCAAACTACGATGATCAGTAAACACTTCACACTTAACACCATAAAGATAGTGCCGCCAGATCTTAAGAGAAAATACTACCGCCGCCAACTCCAAATCATTGGTTGAATAATTTCTCTGAAGCACCTTCAATTGGCGCAACGCATAGGCTATAAAATTCTTATCCTGCATTAACACAGCGCCCAATCCAGAATGAGAAGCATCACAATAAACTATGAAATCCTTACCTTCCACCGATAATACTAGGATAAGTGTGGTGGTCAAAAGAGTCTTGAGCCTTTCAAAGCTCTCTTCACATTTTTCAGTCCATTCGAATGGTATTTCTTTTTTGGTCAAATTTGTCAAGTGAGTGGCAATGGAAGCAAAATTCTTAACAAATTGATGATAATAGCTAGCGAGTCCCACAAAACTCCTAACCTCTGTCACAGAACTAGGCCGAACCCAATTCTTAACCGCCTGAATCTTTTGAGGATCCACCATTACCCCTTCTTTTGAAACTACATGTCCCCAAAATGCAACCGATTTAAACCGAAATTCATACTTCAAAAATTTGGCATATAACTTTTGCTTCCCAAGAACACCCAAAATAGTACGAAGATGGTTGGCATGCTCTTCTTCATTTTTCGAATAAATCAAAATATCAGCAATAAAGACTATCACAAAGGAATCAAGAAATGGCTTTAACACCCATTCATCGAACTCATGAAAGTTGCAGGCGCATTGGTCAAACCAAAAGACATAACCAAAAATGCATAGTGCCCATAACGAGTTCTAACTCCGTCTTAGGCGAATCTTTCGGTCTAATTTTAAATTGATGGTAACCGGACCTTAGATCAATCTTAGAGAAAATTGTTGCCCCTTGCAATTGGTCAAAGAGATCATCTATCTGAGGTAAAGGATACTTATTTCGAATAGTGACTCTAATTAATTGTCAGTAATCTATACACATTCTTATACTACCATCCTTCTTCTTAACAAACAACATTGGAGCACCCCATGGGGAAGCACTGGGCGAATAAATTCCTTATCAAGAAGCTCTTGGATTTGAGCCTTAAGCTATCTCAATTCTGCCGGAGCCATGCGATATGGAGGGATAGAAATGGGGCGCGTACCAGGCTCTAAATCAATGCAAAAATCTATATCCCTATCCGGAGGCATACCAGGCAAATCATTTGGAAACACTTCACTAAATTTAGACACCATAGGAATAGACCCAATGAATGGAGCCTCAATCTCAACATCCCTAACCTGAGCCAAATAAGCCAAACAACCCTGCTCTACTAATTTACTAGCCCAAATGGAGGATATAATCTTAGCTTGCTTAGGCTTGTACACCCCTTCCCACTCTAATTTTTCCCTTCCCAGAATTTCTAGAGTTCCAGACTTAGTATTACAATTAAGCACAACATAATAGGGGGACAACCAAGTCATGCCTAATATTATATCAAAGTCAATCATATCCAAAATCACCAAATCAGTACAAGTCTGAAAACACATAAACAAGATAAGACAAGCACGGTAAACATGGGTGACTACGACTGACTCTCCAACAGGGGTAGAAACACGAATGAGAGCATCAAGTATATCATATATCATATCAAACTCGAAGGCAAATCGTACAGATACATAAGAATAAGTGGATCCCAGATCAAATAACATATTAGCCATCCGGTCACAGACAAGAATAGTACCTGTGATCACCGTGTCGGATACCTCCACTTCATTTTTTCCCGAAAAAGCATAAAATTGAGCTCTTTCATCTGGAAGAGCCACCTCTCTACCTTGTACGCGTTACCCCTACCTCCAATACCATTTCTGTACCTATACGGCCTCGTTGATTACTGCTCTAGAAGGCTGTTGTGCGGAATCCAACACACGCGGATGGGGACAACTCTCCTCATATGCCTAGGTTCTCCACAATTGTAGCAAGTACGATCAAAAGAGAGTCTGCTGCCCAGCGAAGGCGTGACTCCCTGGCTATCCTTAAAATTATAAGATGGAGTCCCCGAGTAGTTACCTATAAAGGCGGGCATAGCGGACTGTATTGGCTTGGCTGCTAGCGTTGGTCCACCGGATCCTTTAAAATTGGAGCCCTGAAAATTACCTGAATTTTTGGCTCTCTTAGCCAACGCCTTAGCCTGACCATCTCGCCTCACCCCTTCCACTTTCTTAACATAATCAGCCACTTCATTAAAGCTCTTCCCTGTAGAAGTCATATGAACAAATAATACTTGCAACTCAGAATTCAAACCTCTAATAAACAGCTGGATCCTCTCCTCCTCAGTAGTAACCAACTGCGTAGCATATCTGGATAAAGCATGGAACTTGGCCTCATAAGCATCCACAAACATACCACCTACTCTAACGCCATAAATTCATCCTTCTTGCGATAAGATCCCTCAAATTTCTAGGTACATACTTTTCTAGAAACAAAGCATGAAATTGGGTCCAAGTAAGTGGAGGTAAAGTAGAAGATCTGCACTCCATTTAAGCTTTCCACCACTGCTTGGCCTCACCTTGAAGTTGGAAAGACACAAACTCAACCCCATGTTGGTGAATAATACCCAATTTATGCAGCCTCTTATAACAGTCTAAGATAAACTCATAAGCATCTTTAGTCTCCGAACCAAGAAATATCGGAGGCTTAAGCTTCAGAAACTTAGTCAACATATCATGCTTGTTCCCACTCATAACAGAACCCAACAAAGGATGGAATAAAGCATCAGTACCTACATTTCCACCCATCTTAGGCGCAGTGCTAGCAACAAGGGGATTAGCAGGAGCTTGAGTCGCTTGAGAAGATGGAAGCACTCCAGGACCAGCCAACCCCTTCAAGAACGCCATAATCTGTTGCGCTAACATCAGATTGATGGGAGGAACCACCATAGTCTCCGTTGGCACCTCTTCATCTTGCCCATTTTCCCCAATATCTCCAACCTTAATATCCTCTTCTATCTCCTCATTATGCGCAGAGGAGTTCTCATTCATGGAAGCATTATCAATCGGTACCTCATTCACAGCAGGTGCTACTCTCCCACGGCCTCTACCCCTAGCTCTTCTTTTACCCATGCCTCGACCGCAACCTCTTGTTGCAGGTTCCTTAGCTGGAGCATTGATGGGAGCTGATGGACGAACACCGTTGAATCTTATATTAACCATTTGTGGACAGAAAAGTGAAAGAGGTTAGATACCAATTTGAATCGCCTCATACCAATTGGAATCAAGTCATAGCACGAAAGGAGACAAGAGAAAAATAGAGATTTCCTAAAGTCTTATAGCCTCTTGAAGAAAAGTAAATGTGTCCCTGTACCGTTCCACGAGACTCTATTAGACTCGTTTCTGTACATCGAGATCAACAAACCTAGGCTCTGATACCAACTTTGTCACGATCCAGACCGTCATGATTGGCAAACACACTAATACTCCGGTGGGAGAACCACTACTACAACCCAAACTCAAACAAATAATCTAAAAACTAAGGCATTTAAGTTACGGGAGCAAGTTAAATAAACTAAGTAAGAAGTTTCCAAAACTTCAACAAGGATTCTAAATAACTAGCTAAACAAATGCGGAAGTAAACAATCTAGAACCTGAAAGTCAATGTACCAAAACTACTAAATGATAACCAAGTCTAAAACAGGAAGGGATGCAACCCTAATCTAATGAACTATCAACTAGCTAAATCAATTGTCTAAGTCCGAAAATGGTGGACATAGATAAAAGATACTCCCTCCGTCCCTTTTTAGTTGTCCACTTTAGAAATGGCACACAGATTAAGGCAACAATGATTAGCACAGTGAAGTTACAATTTTACCCTTATGACAACTTGTCACTTCAAAATTACAACCACTTCTTTGAATTCAAGTGAAATAAATTGGAGGGAAACAACATACACTTTTACAATTTTCAAGAAGTGTAAATAAGGGTATAATAGGAAAAAATTTGTTGTCCTTTCTTGATTTGTCAAAATGGACAACTAAATAGGGACAACCAAAAAAGGAAATATGGACAAGTAAATAGGGACGGAGGGAGTAATTTCATGGCAGCCCGAAAGATGCTAATTCACCCTTGAATTCGAAGTTGACGATCACAGATATTATAAGTGAGGACTATCAATAGCCGTTTGAAGATGTCCTGTACTCAACAAAAATAAGAGCAAATGCAGAATTAGTACAGAACCACCGTGTACTGGTAGGATCACGCGGATATCCCACTAGTGTAACATAAACAAGTTAATAATAACAATATAATCATGCAATATGTCGAACATATACAATATTGGATATCACATGCTTCAACAATTACACATTTATCATAAGTAGTTGGTCCTCTCATGGAACCCAAACCTAAACTATTAGTGCACCGGAACGTGGTACCCGATCCCATAGTTATACCGGAACATGGCAATCCGGTCCCATTTTATGCCGAAACGTGGCAATCTGATCCAAATTAGTTATGTCGAAACGTGGCAATCGATCGATCACACCACAATCACAAACACAGGTATACTTTCAAGTCATGCATTCAAGAGTGATTCATGGCATACAATCATTCATCTTTCTCATTTACAAAAAGTATGATTCAACAATGCAACATTCGCATACCCGTATGCATCATAATGAAGCCATAACAAGAATACATCACACAATCATATAATCACAAACATCACCTACCTCGAAACAAGCTTGAAACCCAAAGAAACTTGATCCTTCCCTTTCCGGATTCGTTCCACTTGTTCTTGGTCTACAAACAATCAATATAATACGGGAATCGATAAACAATCGCTAATTACCCGGATTACTCACAATTCTATGAACCCTAGAGCAAATCCATGATCCCAACTAACCAATTTATAGTTGTCTTCACCATAGAATTCATAACAAAACCCTCCCCCATCAATATTCACCCATTCTATTGCGTTCTACGGATCTAAAAATGGATTCAGGGAGTAAAAAACTTACCTTTAGCCTCAAGAATTCTGAAAAATGAGTAGAAATCGCCTAGGGGTCGTTCCTTAGATCTAAAAGTCAAAAAGTGCCAAATAAGATCGTTTAGGGGTTTATTAACGACATTATGTTACATCTTGCCTACCACAGCGACCCTCATCCCATTATAGCGGCGGTGCCAGAGAAACCAGAATGCCCGCCAGAGCGGCATTCTCGAACCAGTGAGCTATTCGTCATTCAGCTTCGATTTTAAGTCACGTCTCACCCGCCATAGCTGCCACCACCCCGCCACAGCGGCCCCGCCAAAGCGGCCCAAATGAGACAAAAACTTATTATTAAAAAATCCAAATCCCCATTCCACAACACACCTCAACTCAGTAATGCTCAGAAAATACCTTTCACGCTAAGATCAATTCCCGGAGATCTACTCATCCAAATTCAATTTTGTAAAGCGTACGGGTTCGTTAACGAGTTATCTAACTACTCATGCAATCAAAATCAGAAACAACTTACCCGATTGCTACCAGATTTCCCTACACCTTGGTGACTTCAATTTCCTCCAAATCTGGACATGGTTGAGAAAATTCAAATACTACGAAAAAGTTTTTCCGCCCCAAATTTCCCCCCGTTGGCATTTCTATAACGATGAGAACTGGTCGTTACAATAATGCGTATGAGTCAAGAGGGTAATTTTCGCAAGAATTTAGTTTGATGAGTAGAAGTCAGGATCTAGAAGGGTAAATTTTAAATTTTATTTTATTTAATTTGATAACAAGAAGCAAAGAGGGTAATTTTTGAATTTTAGTGAGCAGAGAGGGTAGATTTTGAATTTTAGTTCTTGTGATGTATTCTTAAGCATTTAATTTGATATGTAGGAGTCAAGAAGGTAAAATTTTGAATTTAACTTGATGTGTAGATACTAGAAAAGTGAATTTTTATTTTATTTAATTTAATTTGATTAGAAGAAATCACGTAAGTTTCAAATTTTACTTTTTTATGATATTTTCTCAATCATTTAATGTAGAAAGTATGTTACATCTAGATTATTTTAGAGATAACATCACTCTGAAATATGAATTAGCAATATATATTAACTATAATACATGAATATTTAAATAATTTAATAATCAATAACTTTTCAAATTTATGAAATTTTCACATGCAAAAGATAAAAAATGAATATTTCAATTAATTAAAAATTGAAGGGGCTAAATAGAATAGTATAAGGATTATTATCACAATTTATTGATAATTTAGAAGCTAAAAACAAATATATTATTTAAATTTCATTTAAAGTAATTGAAAACATTTTAATTCGTTCTTGAAAAGTTATTTGAATTTACCTTTGGAGTTTTGGGATGTAAATTTTAAGAAAATAAATAAGAACAAATTTTGAATTATTAATATTATGATTTTTATTTAAAACTAATTAATCAGAATATTTTAAAGCAATAAAAGTATTAATATAAAGAGGATGAAGTTGGAAACAAGATTAAGGAGGGCGAGAGATATGATTTTTCCAATTGTTGAGTTCCTTCTCATTAGGTTCACTATAATTTTTCCGAACAAATCTCCATTAATCATAAATATTTTATAGCCACTAATATCACTCGATCAAGTGTAGTAAGTTTGAAACGTTTTTTTTTTATCAAATTACCCTATCTAACAAATTAATATATTCAATTAGATCGTGTTAAAACGTTGCTATCTCTAACCTCCAGTTTTAAATTTCAGTCATTAATAACTTAATGCTTCGAAGTGGTGTTGATCAACTAAAATGTAATCTCACAGTCTCTTGAGAATAAAAAGCTATAAAACGGCATTAATAAGCAGGGGCCTTCAATTAACTACTATCAATGCACAATTATACTTATACTCAAATTATTTGTAGCTTATATGTTTGGGAATCATAACTCAAGTTTCTAATCTTCTTTGACCTGATTAATCTATGACATAATACACCAATATGTCTTTAAACCATCTGATCAACTCATATTTATACCTTCCAACTTTGGGTGTGCAAGGGTACTCACATAAACTTGTATAAAGTTGAACAAGTAGATACACATGATTCATACATGACAAAATACACATAGGGCACCACGTAGGACACAAATTTTCATGCCACATATGTTTTTACATCCCTGCTTTATTCAAACAGCACAAAACGTCATGGTGACTCAATAAAATAATCATTTAAGTCAATTAAGTGTTTTGAAGGAGTCATCACCTAAGTTTAGGAAAAACTAGGAAACCAATTAAAAGTATCTACGAAACTAATATATTCTAGATAAAGGGTTCAGGTTATTCCGAAGGAAAGGTGTTAGGCTATCACGACCCGAGCCTACACCCTGGATGTGGCCGGCACTAGAACCATTGTTGGTCCCCAAGCGAACTCTCATACTGGATGGCTACAAGCGGAAGACTAACTCAAGCATACAAAAGTTTAAAACTGAATTAAATTTCATTGAACTCAAACACTCAACCTTTTTAAAAGTCTATACAATACTAAAAATAAAAGTAAATACAGAAATTGATCAACTCTGTCTATCTATGAAGCCTCTACTATTACAGAAGGATATCAGGACAATACCCTCGACATCTCAATACTACAAACAGTAACGTAAAAGTGAAGTCCTCCGGAATATAAGATGGCTCACCAAAGCTGATTGGAATATCACATGACCTCAACGAAATGCCTTTTGATGATCTTGAATACCTGTATCTGCATCATTTCATGATGCTGGCCAAATGGCTCAGTACATGGAATGTACGAGCATGTAAGGGGAATTCTAAAGCATAAGCATAAGCTTGAACTGGTGGAAAAGAAACATACTTACCTCTAATCAACTCACTCAACTCAACTCAACTCAACTCAACTCCATGAAACATAGTTCAACTCAACTTAGAGAAAATAGGGTTCAACTCAATAGTAAGATACTCAACTCAATGAAACATAGTTCAACTCAACTCAAGAAATAGGCTCAACTCAACAATAAGATGCTTAACTTAGTGAAACTTAGTGAAACATAGTTCAACTCAACTCTGTGAAACATAGTTCAACTCGGGATACTCAAGGATAAAGAAAAAAAAAAGATGCAATATCTGAAAAGCTTTTAAAACAATGCATAATAACTCAGTTGTATGCAAAAATACAATAATAACTCAATTGTATGAAAATATAATAATAACTCTTATTTGTATGTAAAGATACAAAATAACTATGTTTGGGAGATTCCCTAACCAATAACCATCACTATGAGTTATGTGATGATATAACGTCTGGCCCACGCTGCCAAAATTGTCCTATACTTTGTCGGGATATAAAACCTACTAACTAAGTGGATCAACTAGTCTATACTAAAAAGCAATAAGTAATCATCTAAAAAGTATAACCTTTTCTACCCACGTTGGCTACATGGTTTATGGGAGCTGTGAGTTGTTAGGGCTCTCCCCCATATCGATGCTCAATACTACTCCCAAAAATATACTTAGCTCATATGTTTTAAAAGAAAACATAACTCTTTCTATGTTTTGAGATAAAACATAACTCTTTCTATCCTTGAAAAGACTCAAAGGGACTTTCTCAAACTTTACTCTAAACTCTTCCTTGAATTTGAATTATGAATTCAAGGTTATGATTCATGTTATGAATGATTTCTCGATGTTTAGAAGTAGTTTAGAATGTTTAGAATAAATAGGGAGTAAAGGTACACCTTAAGAGAACTTAGGCGGGTAAAATGACGGAAAAAGGGTAAGCGTAGGTGACCCTAGCGCACTGTTGGGGCGCTGCCCCAGTCCTCCCCTAGAACAATCCGACAAATTTTCTTCTTTGATTTTAGGATCTAATTTTCCTAGAATCAAATGGTTTCTTCGAAAATTACATATATTCAAATACCAAATATAAGAACACGAAAACTACTCAATAAAAACTCTCAAACTCCTAACTTTCCTCTCAAGAACTCATCAACCCATCCTAATTCAAGAATGAAAACAATACTTCAAGAACTTAAATTTCTCAATATTTATGGATAGATTCGCAAAAGAATTGCCTTCTGGGTTAACGAACCCAACAGTATGGAAACTAACATACCTCTTAGGATCGAATTCTTGGCGAAAACCCCTCGGAGATTGCAAGAAATCTCGACGAATGCCTTGAACCTTTTCCTTTTTTTCTCTTCTTGTACTTTCTTCTTAAACCCTAAGCGTAATTAGGATTTGTGAAAATTGAACCAAATCAGATCCCTAAATATTACCATATTTCATTTTAATCTGATTGGATAAGGAAAAGACAAAAACACCCCTCATATTTTGGGTAACTTTCCTTAAATTGTCAAACTGACTTCAAAAGGGCATATCTCCATCATGCAAGCTCAAAATTTATCAAACTCAGTGGTGTTGGAAAGAGGACTTAGAGATATTTCATTTGATATCTTATGGGTCTCCTAACTCATCCTTTACTGAAAGTTATGGTCGTTGAAGTTGACCCAAAACATAAAAGAACTAAGGAATGACTTTAATGAATTGTCTTTAATTTTTTCTGGAACTCAAGGTGCTATATCTAGTGACCTGACCTTAATACTTAAGAAATTTTTAATTCCTAGGTAAAATCCTACTCACAACGAAGCAGAGTTCAAGTCTTAGTTCAAAAAAAAATTGGGGTGTTACATTATCTCCCCATTGGGATCATTCATCCTCGAATGACGGTTGGACTGGTTATGGACGGCGGTTACTCTCACTATCTATTCTGGCTGATGAACTTCCCTACCAAGAGTTGGGACCTTCTATAACACCTAAATCAAGAACAATGCTTTTGTGAACATAGTCACACCCTCTCTAAAGTTACCTTATCTGAAACAAAGGAAATCTAGGCATGAAGTAAGAATAGGAATATCATGCCTAGGTAATATGACTGTTAATTATTAAGCTTAGCATTACTCCTCAACTACGCTCTTCTTTCCTTATACCATACCTCATTGGCTGCAACTCCTAGTTCCCTCAAGGGTACATGACTTCTCTTACCAAAGCCTGAGTGTAACGACACGCTCTTACTATATTCAAGTGTAACCCAAATCCTAAGGTTCGAATTCTATATCTCTATAGGGAGTCTCATCCCAATAACATTACTCTTTACCATCTCATTTAATCAACATTGGGCTCATATCAAGAACTACCTTATGTTTAACAACACCACATTCAAGCTTAGTATTCTAACAACTCCATGGACTCTTACTAACCAACTCCTTAAGAAGTCTCATTCTCTCATCATCCCTGCCATACCAACTAGAATATCCCACATTACTACTCAGGACCAACTAAGGGCTCTCATTTAACTATTTCTCATAGTAAAACCTCATCTTCCTCTTCCTCATCATTTATAACCATAGGTGGGATTATCACACCATCATTATCACAATAAAATCATTAACATTCTCCTCTTAATATCACTCCACTACTAAAAGGGCCTCTAAAAGATATCTCCCGTACTCTTTTGAACTCATTACTATCTTATTCTCAACACTTGACTTGAATTTCTCGTCTTATCATCTCTCCCTTAGGTCTAAAGCTGACAATTGGAAGTTATGGACCTATTCCATCATCTCTAAACTAGTCTACATCCCTTTTTCACAACTTAAGTACTATTTGCTCACTAATTATACCTCATTACTTAATCAGTTCTCTAAGCTTTGGAACATCATGATCCTCTCAAACAAATCATAAGCCTAGCTTAGATATCTCACTTCATGAATACTTTGTGCTTCTATTCAACACATATATTTAGTCTCCTCTAACACGATGGCACATCGACATCAACTCTATTATGGCTAAAATATTCTCTATCTAAACATGACTAGTAATTATTCCTCTTCCTTCTATCAAGAACTCTCTACAACATTATTATTCCATATTTCATTCATAAAGGAACTCATCACTTATAACTGACTAGGTGTATGATTGCAATAACATAATCTTCCCCCATCATTATCTCCTTTCATAGATTACTAAACCTCTTCATACTTTCCTCTAACTCTGGGCACTTTCACTACTACTGCTCATAATTTCGTAACTCATGCTACCTTTTTGAGATGAAAATACTACCCAAGCTCTAAACATCCTTCATCTTAAGGATCTCCGCAGAAACAGGGCTTAGAAAAGAGAGTACAACTCGCTTTTAGCTTGAACACATGATTCGTATGAACATGAGTGCATTCCTTTGAAATTCAACCTTTCACTCGCTCATGGGTTTCTCTAAAGCCCCTCAGGAGTGTCACGACTTCCTCAAGATTTTTTCTAAGAGTAACTCATCGATAAAGGACAGACTTTGCTTTTCAACTACCTCTAGTATGGGGGTAGTCGAATGGATATGCGAACGCACGAGTCAAAATAAGTCTATATGACATAGATCTATTGCACGATTTAGAGTATGAAAGAAGGGAAACTTTTCCTAAATGTTTTTAGTCACTTATTTATAGAAGTGGGGGCCTTACAACCATGAATAAGATCCTACTTGACACGGCTTCATAGACACCCTAGAATACTTGAACATTGTGCGCAAATACCAAGTTTGTCACGACCCAAACCTACACCCTGGACGTGGCCGGCATCGAGAACCATTGATGGTGCCCGAGAGAACCCTCATCCTGGCCGGCTATAAGCGGAAGACTAACGGAAGCATACAAAAGCTTCAAACTGAATTAAATTTCATTGAACTCAATTACTCAACCTTTTTAAAAGTCTGTACAATACTCAAAATCAGAGTAAATACAGAAACTCCTCAACTTTTTCTATCTATGAAGCCTCTACTATAACAGAGGGATATCGGGACAAGACCCTCGACATCTCCAAACTACTAACTACAATATAAAGGTGAAGTCCTCCGGAATATAAAATGGCTCACCAAAGATGACTGGAATATAACATGACCTCAACGAAACACATGTTGATGATCTTGAATACTTGTATATGTATCATGAAATGATTCAGGCCAAATGTCTCAGTACATGGAATGTACGAGCATATAAGGGGAATTCTTAAGTAGAAACATAAGCTTGAACGAAAAATACTTACCTCTTCTCAACTCACTCAACTCAACTCAACTCAATGAAACATAGTTCAACTCAACTCAGAGAAAATAAGGCTCAACTCAATAGTAAGATACTAAACTCAGTGAAACATAGTTCAGCACAACTCAAAGAAATATGGCTCAACTCAACAATAAGATGCTCAACTCAATTAAACATAGTCCAACTCAACTATGGATACTCAAGGATAAAGCAATAATAAAAGATGCAATATCTGGAAAACTTTTAAAATAATGGATAATAACTCAGTTGTTTGCAAAAATACAATAATAACTCAATTGTATGAAAATACAATAATAACTCGTATTCATATGTAAATATACAAAATAACCCTATTTGGGAGATTCTCTAACCGACAACCATCACTATGAGTTATGTGATTATACACCATCAAGCGCACGTTGCCAGAACTATCATATACTTTTTCGAAGTATAGAATCTACAAGTGGATCCACTAGTCTATGCTAAAAATCAATTAGGAATCATCTAAAAAGTATGACCCTTTCTACCCACATTGGCTACTTGGTTTATGGGGGCTGTGAGTTGTTAGGACTCTCCCACATATGGTGCTCAATACTACTCCCAAAAATATACTTAGCTCATATGTTTTAAAGAAACCATAACTCTTTCTGTTTTTTGAGATTATTACTCAAAAATCTTTCTCTTAAAAGAGATGGTACTCAAACTACTCAAAAGTCTTTTGAAAATATCAATTTCCTCCTCTTTTAAATATGAAAATATTTACTCTTGGAAAACTTATTTCCCATATATCATTTTAAAGAAAATGAAATTTGACTCTACTCTTACTCATACTCATTTACTCAAGCCTTTAAACAAATTATGAATAATTGTAAAAGAATTCTCAAAATAGGATTCATGCCGAATTATGAACGTGAACGACTCAATTCAAGGTTTTCAATAACCATATATAGGACTCAATACTCAAAACTCAACGACTCCAGAATTCAGGACTCAATGATACTACTCATCTCATGAATGCTCGACTCATATAGTTCATGCGGGATTATGGCCATGACCCACTAACCTCAAGGATCTCCTTGTATAACATATAGTAATCCAAAATTATGAAATATAGTTTCAAAAAGGATTAGGAAATACTCAAGAACATAGAACTAGATGATGATACTCCTCTCAAAGATACTCAAATTATGGAGTTCATGCGGAATTTATGGGCATGAACGACTTGACTCATTGATCTCAATGATAATGTAGACTCATTAATACATTTTCTTCATTCTCATACTCCCTTACTCGAGTCTTGAAACAATTTAAAAGTTACTGTAGAAGACTCCTAAAAAAGACTCAAAGGGACTTTCTCAAACTTTACTTTTAACTCTTCCTTGAATTTGAATTATGAATTCAAGGTTATGATTCAAGTTATGAATGATTTCTTGATGTTTAGAAGTAGTTTAGAGTGTTTCGAATCAATAGGGAATAAAGGTACACTTTAAAAGAACTTAAACGGGTAAAACGACGGAAAAAGAGTGGCCATGGGAAGGCGACCCTGGCGCATTGCTGACGCGCGGCGCCTGCCCCTAAACTTCAGAGAAGCAGAATGGCACACTGCTGGGGTGCCACCCCAGTCCCCTCTGGCGCATCTGGGAAGCGCCAACCCAGCCCTCTCCCAGAACAATCCAACGAATTTTCTTCTTCAATTATTGGTTCTAATTTGCCTAGAAGAGAATGGTTTCTTCTCAACTTACTTAGATTCGAATACCAAATATAAGTACACGAAAATCTACTCAAACTCCTAAATTTCCTCTCAAGAACTCATCAACCCATCCTAATTCAAGAACGAAAACAATACTTCAAGAACACAAATCAAGAACTTAAATTTCTCAATATTTATGGATAGATTCGCAAAAGAAACTTATGATTAGCGTGTGTATGAATGATCCCAACACTATGGAAACTTACATACCTCTTAGGATTGAATCCTTGGAGAAAACCCCTCGAAGATTGCAAGAAATCTCGACGAACACCTTGAACCTTTTTCTCATTTCTCCTCTTTTCTCTTTTTGAACTTTCTTCTAAAACCCTAAGCGTAATTAGGATTTGTGAAAATGAACCAAATCAGTTTAGACCCCTAAATATTACCATATCTCATTTTAATCTTATTGGGTAAGGAAAAGATCAAAATACCCGTCATATTTTTGGGTTAACTTTTCTTAAATGGACAGCCTGACTTCAAAAGGGCATATCTCCCTCATACTAACTGAAAAAATGGCAAAATCAATGGTGTTGGAAAGAGGACTCAGAGATGTTTCATTTGATATCTTATGGGTCTCCTAACTCATCCTGTACAGAAAGTTATGGTCATTTGAAGTTGACCCAAAACTTAAAAGAACTAAGGAATGACTTGAATGAATTCTCTTTAATTCTTTTTGGTACTCAAGATGCTATATCTAGTGACTTGACCTTAATACTTAAGAAATTTTAAATTTCTAGGTAAAATCCTAGTCACAACGAAATAGGATTTTAATCTTAGTTCAAAAAAAAATTGGGGTGTTACATAGGCATACATTGAAATCCAGAAATGTGGGTCCTGAATGAGTTCATTTTTTCAAATTGACGAGGAGATAAAATGTCACGCCCTGAGTGTACACCCTAGGCGGGACTGGCACTCGAGAACCATTGTTGGCCCCAACCGAACCCTTGGCCTAGCTTATTTAACTCAGCGGAAGACTCTAAGCATGATTACAATTATCAAATAAACTTACTCAAATAGCTTAATAGTATAACTTAGAATGTTAGAAGAATTAAACATTTCAACTTAGCCAAAATGGCAACCCAAGTCTTAACATAATATAAAATGAGAAGACTAAAGAACTATTAACTGACTGTCTATAAAGCCTCTAAACCAACTGAGAGAGATGTTGGGACAAACCCCACAACATCCTAATGAACTAAACAAGAAAGCAAATAAAGGAGTCCTACGGACACAAGAAGCCTCAACAGAAGCTCGGAGTGCTCAAGTTGGATCAACGAGGTGCTGGATGCTGATCCTGGATACTTGTGTCTGCATCATAAGACGATGCAGGCCAACTGGCATCAGTACATTGAATGTACGAGTATGCAACTTGGAATGCTAAATAATACATAGGCTTGAAAAGATTCTAAAAGAAACACTTACCTTGTCTCTTCTCAACTCATGAATAAATTTAACTCAGAATAAACCAATGAACACATGCAATATATCAAAAAGCTTTATAAAACAGTAAAAGCAACTTAGTTCGTTAAAGGAAATGCAGTAACAAACTCAACTTTACTCATATAATAAAATAATATAGTTTATATGGGAGATTCTCTAACCGACAACAACCATTATAAGCCTAAGTGGTGATACAGCGTCTTACCCACGCTGCCAGAACTGTCCTATACTTTGTCATCATATAGAACGCTTAACTTAGTGGATCCACTAGCTTAACTTATGTGATCATCTAAAAAGTATGACCCATAAAAACCCATGATGGCTACATGGTTTATTGAGACTTCAGTTAATATGAACTCGCATCCCCATATCGGTGCTCAATACTACTCCCAAAATATACTTAGCTCATATGTTTTAAAACACCTTCTTTCTTTGGTTTGAGATAATTACTCAAAACTTAGCTTAAAAACTCTTCTTGGAATCAATGTTCCCTTTTCTATTTCAAATGTGAAAACATTTATAGACTCTTTGGGAATACTTAGTTCCCTAATAGCTTTTTGAGAAATGAACTCAACTCTTTACTCTTTGCTTAACTTGAAACTTAAGTCTTAAAACGAAGTTAAAACATTTGTAAAAGAACCTTGAAAACTTTGAAGACTTCACTTGACTTGACTCTTAACTTCACTAGAATTGACTCTTAAATTTCCTTGAATTGAATTATGGATTCAAGGATTATGATTTGTGATAGGAAAGGTCTCTTGATATTTAGGAATGATTTCGAATAGCAAAACTTGAGAAAAGTTACAAAATCACCGTCTTGGAACAAATACGCGACGCGGAGGTATTCCTAAATAATTATTTGCAAAATTAAATTTTTAGACAATGGAGTCCGCGACGCGGAGAAAATTTTTGTTCACTGGGGGAACAAGTCCGCGACGCGGACTTGTTTCATGAACCTTACTCGACTTTTTCCTTCTTCATTTTTCAGCCTCAAACCTCCTAAATTCGATGATCTTCCTCAAATTCATTTTAAATCATGATGCCTAGCATGTATACTCAAGAAACTGACTCAAAGCAACCCTAAACTCAAAGTAAGGATCTCATAAACTTCTCAATTCGTTCTAATTCGCTAACAACATTCGAATTCAAGAATATTTGTCAAGAACATCAATTTTCCATCTCTTCTAGGACGAATCTCACTGAATTAAACATGTTTGGCGTTTTGGTGAATGAACCCAACGCTATGTTAAACTTACATACCTCGTAGGATCAATTCCTTGGCGAACCCACAACCAAAATCGATCGTTCTTGGCAAATCTTGCTTTTCCTCTTCTCCTTTCTCTTGCGTTCTTTCTCCAAAAGCCCTAACTCTATTTTTCAAAAGTGTAAACTGAACTAACTCAGTTTTGACCCCACTTAATTTACTAAAATGGATTTTAAAAAATCGGGTAAGGAAAAGACCAAACTACCCTTCAAAAATTCGGATTGGACATTTCCTAATCCAACAGCCCAACTTCCAAAAGGCATAACTTACTCATATGATATCGAAAATCCCACAAACACAGCGGCGTTGGAAAGATAATTACAAGATCTTTCCAACCATATTTGGAACTACACCTAACTCATTCTGAGCTACGATTTATGGTCGTTTGAAGTTGACCAAAAACTCACTTTAACTTGCTTAAATTTTTTCAGATTTCCTTACACTTTCCAAAAATGGCTATTTCCAGATTTTACACTTCTTTTCTAGTTATTTCAAATTGCGAGATGTTACAATATCTCCCCCTTGGGAACATTCGTCCTCGAATGAGATTACCCTTAATAGGCTAAGGGTGGCAACATCAAGTTTAACCATCCCAAAAGTAAATGCAAACAAACAACATGCTCACTCATAATTTAAAGAGCACTAAGAAGAAAATTAGTACCTTGATCTGCACTTTCTTCAGATTCAAAGACATGTGGATATCTCTTCTTCATATCCTCTTCAACTTCCCAAGTAGCTTCTTCAAAAGGTCAAAACTGGTGCAGTAGTCAAGCTCTTCTTCAATTCCTGAAAGCTTTTCTAACAAGCTTCAGACCATTGAAATTTAACTGTCTTCTAAGTCAACTTGGTCAAAGGGGACGAAATACACGATAACCCCTCTATAAACCTTTGATAATAGCCAGCTAAACCTAAGAAACTCCTAATATCAGTTGGAGATGTGGGCCTAGACCAATTCTGCACTGCCTCAATTTTCTGAGTATCAACTTTAATTCCATCACCAGAAACAATGTGGCCCAAGAATGCCACAAACTCAAGCCAAAACTCACACTTAGAGAACTTGGCATACAACTCCTTATCTTTCAAAGTCTGAAGAACTATTCTGAGATGGCTAGCATGATCCTCTTCATTCTTTGAATATATTAGTATGTCATCAATGAAGACAATAACAAACATATCTAAATAATGTTTGAAGACTCTATTCATAAGTTCCATGAACACCTGCGGGTGCATTAGTTAAACCGAACGACATGACTAAAAACTCATAATGACCATAACGGGTCCTAAATGTTGTCTTTGGAATGTCACATTCCCATACTTTCAGGTAACCTGATCTGAGGTCAATTTTCGAGAAATAGAAAGCACTCTCAAGCTAATCGAAAAGATCATCAATCCTCGGAAGAGGATACTTATTCTTAATGATAAACTTGTTCAACTGGCGGTAATCTATACACATCCTAAGGGAACCATCTTTCTTTCTCACAAACAAGACCAAAGCGCCCCAAGGTGAGACACTTGGTCGAATGAAGCCCTTATCTAATAGATCTTTTAACTGCTCTTTCAATTCTACTGGTGCCATTATGTATGGCGGAATAGTGAGAAGACAAGTATCTAGTATGATGTATATGCCAAAGTCTATTTCTCTCTCAGAAAGGACTCTAGGTAGATTATCAGGGAAGACTTCTGGAAACTCTTTTACTATAGGAACTGACCGAATGGGAGGTACCTCAGCACTTGAGTCATTAACTCGGACTAAGTAATAGATACAACCCTTCTAAGCTAACTTTCTCGCCTTAAGGTACGAAATTAAACAACCCTTAAGCACTGCTGAACTACTACTCCACTCAATGGCTGGCTTATTAGGAATCTGAAACTTGACAACTCGAGTTCTACAATCTATTGATGCATAACAGGCATGATGCCAGTCCAACCTAGAATGACATCGAAATCGACCATATCTAACTCAAGTATATCAACAATGGTGTCTTTGTGATTGATGGAAATGACACAATCACGATAAACTCGCTCAGCTAGAATAGACTCCCCAATAGGTGTAGAAACACAGAAGGGTTCACAAAGTTTATCAGGAATAACTTCAAACTTATTTGCAACAAAAGGGGTTACAAAAGATAAACTTGCTCCTGGGTCTATCAAAGCATAAACATCAAATGTAAAGATTTTGATCATACCAGTAACAACATCTGGAGAATTATCTTGCTCTTGACGACTGGTGATTGCATAAAGATGGTTTGTTCCTCCGCCAGTACCTGAAGTAGCTCCTCTAGGTGCAGCTCTATCAGGGGGAGCAACTGATGAAGATTGGGCCCTATTGCCCTAATTTCCACTACCTTTCCTGTTCTTTGGGCACTCTTTCAAGAAGTGACCCTCTTGTCCACACTTGAAGCAACCTGTTTGGCCCTCACGACACTTACCTGGATGGGTTCTACCATACTTAGCACATGCAGGAGCCCAATTACCTCATTGTGCCACACTACCCTGAGACTGTGCAGGTCTAGCTCTAAAGTTCTGTGAATTCTGACCATTATACTCGACTTTGTTTCTGGGTGCAGGTGCACTAGCAGATGATGGAGCAGGTCACTTTTGTCTTTACTGAAAGGACGAACATTTCACATTACCTTTCTGATACTCGGACTCATTTCCTGTCTTAGCTTTCTTATTTCTGAACTCTTCCCTGTCCCTCAGCTTCTCTTCATCAACCTGCTGCACATAAACCATCAACCTTAATACATGTCCCCGATAAGCATTGCAGCCCTTCCTCCTTACTCGACGGACGAGACAACCCAGCAACAAACAAGCTCATTCTACTCCTCATGTCCTTAACCATCTCTGGAGCATAACGGGATAGTTGGGTGAAATTCAACCCATATTCATGAACACTTAGAGAATCCTGCTTAAGTGTGAGGAACTCACGTACCTTGGCCTCTTTCAGTTCTCGGGGAAAGAAACACCCCAAGAAAACCTCTTCAAAACATGTCCAACTCGTAGGTGGTGCATCCTCAGCTCTACCCCCTTTCCACTGATCAAACCAAGTCCTAGAAACATTCTTCAGTTGATATGCAGCTAGTTCAAAACGCTCAGTATTTGCCACATGCATCATATCAAATACCTTATTCAGCTCCTCAATAAAGTTCTCTGGATCCTCAGTAGGGCTCGAACCCGTGAAACTTGGAGGGTTCATCCTCAAGAACTCATGAATCCTTGAAGTGTCAACCTCTTCTTGTCGAGCTCCTCTCTGTTTCCCGGCTAGGTTGGTCACAACTTGACTCAACATCCGGATAGCCTTACGGTACTCAGCATTGGTGACTTCGCCTTGAGGTTGCACCTCAGGTGCAATTGGTAACTCTTGCTCCTCAATATTATGCCTAGCAGGACGACCTCTGACAGCTCTTCGTGGAGGCATGATTATCTGAAAACATGCATAAGCATGAATTAGAAGAAAGATTTTTAGAGATAATACTCTAATGCAATTGAAAGAAGTAGGGAATTTCCTAAATGTTGAAGCCTTCTAATTATAGATGTGGCGAGCTTCACACCGATAACTAGGACACTACAAACACGTCTTAATAGACTCCCTAGGACTCTTGAACTATGCGCTCTGATACCAAATTTGTCACGCCTCGAGTCTACACCGTATAAGGGACTGGCACTCGAGAACCATTGTTGTCACGACCCGGGAGCACCCCCTAGTCGTAACCGGCGTACTCGGCCTCGAAGAGGTCGAATATAAGCCTCTTAGCATTCATTCATCGCATAGACACCAAAACCATAAGGAATTAAAAACTTTCTTCACACACGAAGATACTTTCAATAAATAGCAAGCGGAAGACTTTCTAGACTTTATACAATATGTCTCAAAACCATCTAATACTTGAATATAACATTGGGACTAAGCCCACTCAAAACCTAAGCAAATACTAGAGAGACATAAAAAGAACATGTTGGTTATTGCCCTCGAATCTATGAGGACTCACCAAGTCTTCATCTTCAACTCTTAAAAACCTATCAAGTAGCCATGACATATCACCATCTCAAGTAAGCATGCTCACATTATCACCTTATAAAGCAAATAGACAACTTATGCTAAATGCACATTATGTAACTTTCTCATAGAAGCACTTTAGGCAACATCATCAAAACACTTTTAAACATGCTCATAAGTCAACTCATGCAACATTTAGGCAAATCATTATAGATGCACATCAACATGAGGAACATAAATTTATGAAAACTCATTTTCTCATTTGACAAGAATTCATTTAAAACATGCATGACATAAGGAGATCATGGAAAACTCTTTTTCACATAAGACTCCAAAACATGAACCAAGCTTCTAGGAACTCTTTGTTTTAGGCTTGAGTAAGCACATATAGAAGTAGGTAAGGATATCAACACTTCCCAACAACTTCACTACTCAACATACCATCCCCCACTTAAGGGTAAACCCAACTAAGGTCAACCTTAACATCTCATAAAAATCTCAATGAAAATACCATCAATCTTACCAAAACCATCCTTACCCAACTCTTCAATTCACTAAACCTCTTGTAATGAAAACATCCTTCAAGCCTAACTCATAAACATCAACCACGCGTAAAGACCTTATCATCTAACCACATAGATCCCCCACTTAGGAGAAACTCTTACTAGTTCTTTCAAACTCGCCTCCTTCCATCCTAAGGTCGGATCAAAACAACTCTAGGCATTTATACTCATTACACCTAGCATTTCTAAATCACCACACATTTCACAAATTCCTTCAACACATCACAAAACTTCATCATGACTAAG
This sequence comes from Solanum stenotomum, assembly GCF_019186545.1. Lineage (NCBI taxonomy): Eukaryota > Viridiplantae > Streptophyta > Magnoliopsida > Solanales > Solanaceae > Solanum > Solanum stenotomum. Next base: position 29,496,775 of record NC_064288.1, read on the forward strand.
CCGGATACTACTAACAACAAGCATAACCAAAGGAATCCCATTCATACTAAAGTTATCACCACAATCTTTCACCTCACACCTACTAAGTCACCAAGTCATAGTTGGCGTCACAACCAACATTCTCTCTCCCTCAACCCTTGCAACATTAAAACTTCCTCAAAGGTAACACCCAAATGACCATCACATACGGAACAAGGGAAGACATTATAGAGAGAACTCCATGGCACGACTAAAAGAATGAAGAAGTGAAACTTCCTTAGCACCCAATAGCCTCCTATTCATAATGTGGCGCGCTTCACATTATGAACAAGACTCTACTAGATGTGGTTTTGAGACAACCTAAGACCATCCCGGAAACTTATGCTCTGATACCAAGTTTGTCACGACCCGGAAGCACCCCCTAGTCGTAACCGGCGTACTCGACCTCGAAGAGGTCTAATACAAGCCTCTTAGCATTCATTCATCGCATAGACACTAAAACCATAAGGAATTTAAAACTTTCTTTACCAAGAAAACATTGCATAAAAAAAAATAGCAAGCGGAAGACTTTCTAGACTTTATACATGATGTCTCAAACCATCTAATACCTTAGAGTACAAAATTCGGGACTAATCCCGTACACAACTTAAACAATACTAAAAAGACATAAAAGAACATATTGGGTATTGTCCTCGAATCTATGAGGACTCACCAAGTCTTCATCTTCAACACTTAGAAACCTATCAAAGCCATGACATGTCATCATCTCCAAATCCCTACACTTTAGTCCAAAAAGGGAAAGAAAGGGGTTAGCACAATTAAGTACTAAGTATGGAGACCATGCAAAAACATGCCAAAAAGGACATTTTCAAGGAAGTAAATGCTTTCATATCATTTTGATAAAACCTTCACTTCACAAGTATAAGAGACATAATACAAGTCAACATTAACATATAAGACCATAGCCAACCATACATATACTCAACATATGTCCATATACAATCCATGCTTAACTTTAAAAGAACACATGTCATTTCATTACCATAAGACCTCTACCTAATATAACCTTAAGACACACTTGAGTGAGACAAGAAGTGACCGCCCATACAACCTCTTCAAGCACACTTAAGTGTTCCCCAAGATTACCTTAGATAAGGACATTTCATTTACAACATAACTTCAATAGACCAACATTCTTTAAGAAACCATTTAGGGCACATTCATGTCACATACATTAGGATTTAGAGAAACTCACTATGACCCTCTCCAAGCCTACTCGTGCAATGTATAGGTAGCATCCCATACTACTACCTACACTTTGTAGAACCTGTCAAGAAACCATGATGAAATCTCACATGATGGGAAGTAAGCATTTAACCGACATAGACCATGAGAGCTTGTCATGGAATCCGGTGTCATGAGTCCCCACACCGAAAAGAGGTGGTCTACTTGCCTAAGGAAGACCGGTATATAGCTTAATGGATCCACTAGCTTCCTATGCGGGCACATAGTTTATGGGATAAGGTAGACGATCATTGAAACTCATGCCTAACTGTCGGGGGAGTTTCCATCTAACCAAATCCGCTCGGTGCTTAGCCTACATTCCCATAGAATAGTTCATTACTTTGACATTATCAGACATGAAAGGGTGCCATAAGCCTGCCGATTCAAGTCTCATTATTTAACACATGAAAGGGTGCCATAAGCCTGCCGATTCAAGGTACATTTAGGAAAGCTCATTAACTCCACTTGAAAGGGTGCCATGGGCCTGCCGATTCAAGTCTCATCATTAACCTTTATGGAAAGGGTGCCATAAGCCTGCCGATTCCAAGGTTCATTACTTTTCATTAATGGAAGGGTGCCATAAGCCTGCCGATCCAAGGTTCATTATAAGCATGTGTGGAAGGGTGCCATGGGCCTACCGATCCAAGGATTCAACAATCAACAATATAATCATTTATACCAGAAAAGGATGCATAAGCCCTATCAATTCAAGGTATACTTTACATTGAAGAATCCTTCATATTCTATCATCAACATTCATGAGTGTCATCAACACATCTATGAAATTTCCATACATCTCATAACTCAAGCTTTAAAGCATCGATTCATCAATTCTCCATAGTTGGACATTTTGTCAAACACCTTGAAGGCATGTAATGGAATCAAAGAGCATGGAAAATAGGGTAGTAATTATACAACCAAACCAGTGAACAACCTACAACAACACCCTTACATTCATAACGTGATCACATTATCTTCATTCACATCATACTTTCACATATAGCTTCACATAAAACTCATTCACATCATACCTTCACATATAGCTTCATATAGGACTTTACATATAGCCTCATTCATATATAATAATATAACAATACAATAACACTCATATAATACCCTTCATAGCCTCAATCATAATACATTCCATAAGTAGACACCTCCACCATAAGTGGATCACACATCAATCTATCAAGATTCTATATCAATTCTACATTAACAATGAAGTTAGGCCAACTTACCCTTTTCCAAAGCCACAATCATCATTCCTCAACTCTCCAATAATTCACAATAGATAAGCATAGCTAATAATAAAAATCAACTATTCAACTCCATTTAAGCATAATTCTATCATCATTCAATCACAAACAATAATCCCACTTCATATGCCAACTTTAGGAATTTAGGGAAAACATGGGTTCATGGGGATTTCTTTCTAAAAATCATTAATAATCATTAATAACAATATAAATCATCATTTAAAACCTTTCTTATGCAAGAACCCATGCTAGAATCGAAATAGGATTTTTTTGTGTATTTGAAAAACCTTGAAAACCTTTTGATTGGGCTCCTTGAAAGAAAGAATGATCAAGGATAAAGGATCCCCATACCTTTGCTATGATCTCCCACAAAATTTGATGAAGAAAGCTTTGAATCCAAGCCCTAGCTCCCACTTCTTCTTCTTCTTGAGTTGGAGAGAAATATTTGAGAGAGGGAATGATTTTAGGGATGGGGATGAACTAATAGTATATAGGAAATAATATATGTCATTTGGAAGAAATGGTCCAACACTTAGAAAAGTTTTTAGGCGGGTGAACAGTAAATGAACAGTAAATCGGCTTACTGGAAATGCCTTTTTCTGCCGGACCGACTTTACGAAAATAGGCATAACTTCTTCGTCCGAACTCCGAATGAGGTGAAACGAAGTGCGTTAGGTAGCTAACTCAAAGGGCTTTCCATGGATATATTATTAGCCACCCAAATAATTCGTGTGCTAGGAGATATGACCCTTCAAAGTAGACCCTCAAAAAAGGCTTCACTTGGAAATTTCGGATTTTGATACGGTTGCTCTAAAATTTGGGTTAGACCCATTTCCCACTCAATTTGACCCCCTAAACAAGAATATGAAGTCGGATTTTCAAAAAACGAAACGGATCTTTTCATAAGTAGCTAAGCAAGTTTTCGGTAACTTCCGAAGCACATTTTTAAGAACTTTTTGGGTCAAATTCAAATATAATCATTTCATTAGGTTCTCGACTCTAAACTCACATGTGAGGCTCTAGTTTCACTCTATCATTTTCTGGGTCGTTACAATTGTTGGACCCAAGCTAACCCTTGGTCTGGCTTATTTAACTCAGCGGAAGACTCAAAGCATGATTACAATTATCAAATGAAATTACTCAAATAGCTTAATAGTATAACTTAGAATGTTAGAAGAATTAAACATTCAACTTAGCCAAAATGGCAACCAAAGTCTTAACATAATATAAATGACTAAAGAACTATTAACTGACTATCTATGAAGCCTCCAAAACAACTGAGAGGGATGTTGGGACAAACCCCACAACATCCTAATGAAAAAAACTAGAAAGCAAATAAAGGAGTCCTCCGGATGCAAGGAGCCTCACCACAAACTCGGAGTGCTCAAGCTGGATCAACGAGGCGCTGGTTGCTGATCCTGGTTATATGTGTCTGCATCATAAGACGATGCAGGCCAACTGACATCAGTACATTGAATGTACGAGTATGCGAGTTGAAATGCTAAACAATACATAGGCTTGAAAAGATTCTGAAAGAAACACTTACCTTGGCTCTTCGCAACTCATGAATAACTTTAACTCAGAATAAAGCAATGAACACATGCAATATATGAAAAATGTTTTTAAAACAGTAAAAGCAACTTAGTTCGTTAAAGGAAACGCAGTAACAAACTCAACTTTACTCATATAATAAAATAATATAGTTTATGTGGGAGATTCTCTAACCGACAACCACCACTATGAGCCTAACAGGTGATACAACGTCTTGCCCATGCTGCCAAAACTGTCCTATACTTTGTCGTCATATAGAACGCTTAACATAGTGGATCCACTAGTAACTTATGTGATCATCAAAAAAGTATGACCCATTAAAACCTATGATGGCTAGATGGTTTATGGAGAGTTGAGTTACTATGAATTTGCATCCCCATATCAGTGCTCAATACTACTCCCAAAATATACTTAGCTCATATGTTTTAAAACAACTTTTTTCTTTGGTTTGAGATAATTACTCAAAACTTTGCTTAAAAGTTCTTCTTGGAATCGATGTTCCCTTTTCTTGTTCAAATATGAAAATATTTATAAACTCTTTAGGAATATTTAGTTCCATAATAGATTTTTGAAAAATGAACTCAACTCTATACTCTTTGCTTAACTTGAAACTTAAGTCTTAAAATAAAGTTATAGCATTTGTAAAAGACCCTTGTAAACTTTGACGACTTCACTTGACTTGACACTTAACTTCACTTGAATTGACTCTTAAATTTCCTTGAATTGAATTATGGATTCAAGGATTATTATTTGTGATAGGAAAGGTCTCTTGATGTTTAGGATTGATTTCGAATAGCTAAACTTGAGAAAAGTTACAAAATCACCATCTTGAAACAAGTCCGCGACGTGGAGGTGTTCCTAAATAATTATTTGTGAAATTAAATTTTTAGACAATGGAGTCCGCGTCCTCTCCGCGACGCGGAGAAGATTTTTGTTCATTGGGGGAACAAGTCCGCGACGCGGACTTGTTTTATGAATCTTACTCGACTTATTCCTTCTTCGTATTTCAGCCTCAAACCACCTAAATTCGATTATCTTCCACAAATTCATTTTAAATCATGAAGCCCAGCATTTATACTCAAAGCAATCCTAAACTCAAAGTAAGGATCTCATAAACTTCTCAATTCGTTCTAATTAGCTAACAACATTCGAATTCAAGAATATTTGTCAAGAACATCAATTTTCTAACTCTTCTAGGACGAATCGCACTAAATTAAACATGCTTGGCGTGTGGGTGAATCAACCCAATGCTATGAGAGATTCACATACCTCATAGGATTAATTCCTTAGCTAATCCACAACCAAAATCGATCGTTCTTGGCGAATCTTGTTTTTCCTCTTCTCCTTTCTCTTGCGTTCTTTCTCCAATAGACCTCACTCTATTTCTCAAAAGCGTAAACTGAACTAACTCAGTTTTGAACCCACTTAATTTACTAAAAAGGATCTAAATAATTCGGGTAAGGAAAAGACCAAACTACCCTTCAAAAATCCGGATTGGCATTTCCTAATCCAACAGCCCAACTTCCAAAAGGCATAACTTACTCATACGATATCGAAATCGCGCAAACTCATCGGCGTTGGAAAGATCATTCCAAGAGATTTCCAACCATATCTGGAACTACACCTAACTCATCCTAAGCTAAGAGTTATGGTCGTTTGAAGTTGATCAAAAACTCACTTTAACTTACTTAAAACTTTCAAGATTTCCTTACACTTTCCAAAAATGACTATTTCCAGATTTTACACTTATTTTTTAGTTATTTCAAATTGCGAGATGTTACAATATCTCCCCCTTGGGAACATTCGTCCTCGAATGAGATTACCCTTAATAGGCTAAGGGTGGCAACATCAAGCTCAACCATCCCAAAAGTGAATGCAAACAAACAACATGCTCACTCATAATTTAAAGAGCACTAAGAAGAAAATTAGTACCTTGATATGCACTTTCTTCAAATTCAAAGAGATGTGGATATCTCGTATTGATATCCTCTTCAGCTCCCCAAGTAGCTTCTTCAACAAATTGGTTCCTCCAAAGGATCTTGACTGATGCTACCTCTTTTGTTCTCAATTTGCAAACTTGACGATCTAGAATCTGGACAAGGATCTCCTCATAGGATAAGTTATCTTTGATCCCAATATTTTCAGTTGGTATGATCAATGAAGGATCACCCATGCACTTCTTCAACATGAAGATGTAAAATACCGGATGAACCGCTACTAACTCCTGTGGTAGCTCCAACTCATAAGATACATTTCCAATCCTCTTGTCTATGCGATAAGGTCTAATATACCGAGGACTAATCTTCTCCTTCTTACCAAACCACATAACACCCTTCATGGGTGAAACCATCAATTATACCCAATCATCTACTTCGAACTCTAACACCCTTCTCCTTACATCAATGTAGGATTTTTGACGACTCTGTGCCGTTTTCAACCCTTCTTGAATCACTTTCACCTTCTCCATAGCTTAGTGCACTAAATCTAGGCCTATCAACCCTGCTTCACCAACTTCAAACCATCCAATAGGAGATCTGCATCTCCTCCCATAAAGAGCTTCGTGTGGAGCCATTCGAATGCTAGCGTAGTAACTATTGTTGTAAGCAAACTCAATGAAAGGTAGGTGATCATCCCAATTCCCTTTGAAATCAATCACACAAGCCCTCAACATATCTTCTAATGTTTGAATAGCGCGCTATGCTTAACCATTTGTTTGAGAATGAAAGGCAGTACTTAATTTCACCTTTAAACCCAAGCCTTTCTGAAAAGATTTCTAGAATTGTGCAGTAAATTATGCACCTCTATCTGAAATATTGGAGACTAGGACTCCATGACGTCTTACCACCTCTTCCATACATGGTTGGCATAATCTTCTGCTGAATGGGTAGTCTTTACCGGTAGAAAATGGGTTGATTTTGTCATTTTGTCAACAATCACCCAAGTAGAATCATGTTTCCTGCGAGACCTTGGTAAACCTGTAATGAAGTCCATATTAATCATCTCCCACTTCCATTCTAGAAGTTCTATATTCTGCGCCAAACCGTCGGGCTCTTGGTGCTCAACTTTCAATTGTTGGCAATTTGGACACTTAGCGACAAATTCAGCAATTCCCTTCTTCATGCCATTCCACCAATAAACCTCTCTCAAGTCACGATACATATTTGTGGAACCCAGATGAATGGAATATCTGGAGCTATGAGCTTCTTCCATGATCCTCTCTTGGAGTCCATCCACCATAGGTACACACAGTCTACCTTTATATCTCAAAAAACTATCTCCCCCTTGTTCAAAAGCTAATACTTCTTGCTTAAGAACATTTGACTTCAATTCAAGCAGATTAGGGTCTTGGTCTTGCTTCTCTTTCAGTTCTGACACTAATGATGACTCGGCCGCATTCGTCACCACTATTCCTCCTTCAGTGGAATCCATAAGTCTGACTCCCAGGCATACCAGTCTATGCACATCTTTTGCTACCTCTCTCTTTCCTTCTTTAACATAGGCGATTCTACCCATAGACAACCTACTCAAGGAATCAGCAACAACATTAGCCTTACATGTGTGGTAAAGAATACTCATGTCTTAGTCCTTGAGTAACTCTAGCCACCTTCTCTGTCTAAGATTGAGCTCTTTCTGAGTGGACACATATTGAAGGCTCTTTTGATTGGTGAACACATCCATATGAACACCATACAAATAATGGTGCCATATCTTCAAAGCGAAAACTACAGCAGTTAACTCTAGATCATGGGTTGGATAATTCTTCTCATGAACTTTCAAATGTCTTGAGGTATATGCTATAACTTTGACATACTGCTTTAAAACACAACCCAGACCAACTCTAGATGAATCACAATACAACACAAAACCTTGAGTACCTTCTGGTAAGGTCAAAACTTGGGCAGTAGTCAACCTCTTCTTCAATTCCTGAAAGCTTTTCTCACAAGCTTCAGACCATTGAAATTTAATTGTCTTCTGAGTCAACTTGGTCAAAGGGGACGAAATAGAGGAGAACCCATCTACAAACCTTTTATAATAGCTAGCTAAACCCAAGAAACTCCTAATATCAGTTGGAGATGTGGGCCTAGGCCAATTCTGCACTGCCTCAATTTTCTGAGTATCAACTTTAATTTCATCACCAGAACAATATGGCCCAAGAATCCACAGACTCAAGCCAAAACTCACACTTAGAGAACTTGCCATACAACTCCTTATCTTTCAAAGTCTGAAGAACTATTCTGAGATGGATAGCATGATCCTCTTCATTCCTTTAATAGATTACTATGTCATCAATGAAGACGATAATAAACATATCTAAATAATGTTTGAGGACTCTATTCGTAAGGTCCATGAACGTTGTTGGTGCATTAGTAAAACCGAACGACATGACTAAAAACTCATAATGACCATAACGGGTCCTGAATGTTGTCTTTGGAATGTCACATTCCCTTACTTTCAACTGATGGTAACCTGATCTGAGGTCAATTTTCGAGAAATAGGAAGCACTCTGAAGTTGATCGAAAAGATCATCAATCCTCGGAAGAGGATACTTATTCTTGATGATAACCTTGTTCAACTGGCGGTAATCTATATACATCCATTTTTCTTTTTCACAAATAAGATCGGAGCGCCCCAAGGTGATACACTTGGTCGAATGAAGCCCTTATCTAATAGATCCTTTAACTGCTCTTTCAACTCTTTCAATTCTACTGGTGCCATTATGTATGGCGGAATAGTGAGAGGACGAGTATCTAGAATGATGTCTATGCCAAAGTCAATTTCTCTCACAGGAGGGACTCCGGGTAGATCATCAGGGAAGACTTCTGGAAACTCTTTTACTATAGGAACTGACTGAATGGGAGGTACCTCAACACCTGAGTCATTAACTCGGACTAAGTGATAGATACAACCCTTCGAAACTAACTTTCTCGCCTTAAGGTACAAAATGAATCGACCCTAAGGCACTGCTGAACTACTACTCCACTCTATGACTGGCTCATTAGGAATCTGAAACTTCACAACTCGAGTTCTACAATCTATTGATGCATAACAGGCATGCAGCCAGTCCATACGTAGAATGACATCGAAATCGACCATATCTAATTCAACTAAATAAACAATGGTGTCTTTATGATTGATGGAAATGACACAATCACGATAAACTTGCTCAGCTAAAATAGACTCCCCAACAGTTGTAGAAACGCAGAATGGTTCACAAAGTTTATCAGGAATAACTTCAAACTTATTTGCAACATAAGGGGTTACAAAAGATAAACTTGCTCCTGGGTCTAGCCAAGCATAAACATTAAAAGTAAAGACTTTTATCATACCAGTAATAACATCTTGAGAGTTCTGATGTTTATCGTGACCAACGACACTATCCTACGGTATGAGTGTCTACGATCATCGATAATATAGTAACCCAACCAAGGGTTGGGGTCGTGTCCCAAGGGAGCGGTTTTGAGAATTTGTTAGAAAAATAAAAATGACATTTTAACTAGTCGTAGCTAAAGATATTAACGAACAAAAACATAGTAAATTAAAGGGGGAGACGAAAGTGTCAAATATCAAATGGGGGTTTTGTAACAAATACTAAAACAACAAAATAAAACAGAAAATTAAGTATGTGAAAAGGTTCTTGGGATGTGACCGCAATACAAGTTGAGATAAATCGTTGGGTACATGCTTTCAATAGGAAATTTGCAAGACAATAGTGACTACGCTAAGCTTTAAATGGAAATAAGTTCCCTCTCGGGAAACTTACCCCGTTTCAAATGTGTTCCTCTAGAATACCCATTTGCCGCATAAAGACCAGCCTACACCTTAGCCCACTCACTCTCTCGAGCTGAGTGTTAGGATATGGGACTAAGGCTCACCCTCTCGGGCTGAACCTCAAGTCGACCGACTCCTTAGGCCATCAGTCTAGTGGTTTTGGTTTCGCGACCTCCCTCTCGGGCAAGCCGAAAACACATGAGTAGCTTTGTATTTGCAACTACAAACCCTTTAGATTAAACCACAACCACTAGGTTAAATCACCATTAACATACATCTAACCTATCAGCAAGCAAGACCCAACAAGAATATCAACCCATATTTGCTAAATCACACCCCTAGAATGAGGGTTTTTAGCCACACCTCAAGAAATAAGAAATTATACCTAACATGATAAAGAAATATTAAACCTTGAATTAAGCTACGGAAGAAGAAATAAAGAAGACCCACTTCCAACTTGGGGAAGATGAACTCATTTCTTCTAGTTTCTACAAAACCCTCTCCAAACTTGAGAGAAAAATACAGAAAAATATTATAGACTAATAATAATTTTTACTCTAAAATGTTCCACACTAAGACTACAACTCTAACTAGTATTTATAGTTTTCACAGATTGTCCTGCGGTAGATCGTTCGGCGACATTAGTCAAGATCGCCGATAAACTCGGCGATCCACCCTTTAATCAGCTCATCACCTTCAGTGTCTTGCCTTCAACATCCTCGTATTCTGGATCATTGGGCGGTACAGTGCTGCTTTACAAAATTAATCGGTGACTCGCTGACTGCTCCTTTCCTCGCCTTTCGATCCACTTCCTTCAAGGTTTCGCGTACTGGAACAAACGGTAGTGCATATCAATTCGGCGACTCGCCAAGATGGACTTGGCGATCCGCAGACTTTCATTTCTTGTTCTTTTCAGCCCCTTTTTGCTCTGTTTTGCGCCTAAGTGTCCATGCTTCCAGTAAAACTTCAAATACCTGAAACTTAAACATTTTAATCAGGTATTGAGATAAAACAAGCATTCGAGGACACTATTTCTATTAAAATAAAGCCCTAAATGAGTCCAATTTGTGGACTCATCAACACCCCTAACTTAAACTTTTGTTTGTCCTCAAGCAAACTCAAGTTCAGCAGTTCAAATAGGGTGCCTCAAATAGTGCTACACAAGACTAAATCATGAATGCACCCAAGAAGTCTCAATTTACTTATGCGAGGATCACTTGTGTACTCAAGGATTCGTGTACTCAAATATTCAAATTGTGACACACCATTTCCAAAGATTCTCATGCTCGCAATACTTGTTACATGTGCAAGTTCAAGCTCAACAAAAGTATCTAAATGCCCTCACGTAAAGAATGATTCCATATTCACACACAGATATGAGTCAATTTAAGATCAGGAATCAGTTACAATGCTCACACTAAAAAAATAGGAACACAATGCATGTTTTCACCCATAGCTTTGCCCATATTTTCCAATTGACTTTCGATCCAGCTTACTCAAGATCAAAAAGGTCTTTCTAAGGCTTGTAATGGGGCTGAGTACAAAGATATGGTCATTTAGGCTCAGTGACTTTTTCCTCATGAGTTGTGGCATTCTCAAGGTGTTCCCTTCTTTTCCTTTATCAATTTTTTTCTAGTGCTTCTAAGTCACCCTTTTTTGTTTTATTCTCCTCCATGGATTGCTTGAAACCCGATTCTCTTCGTACTTTATTTCACATTTCATTTTTAAAAAAAATTGAATACAAGGGGTTCCATTTTTATGCAATGCCATGGGTTAATGTGGGTTTTTCTTGCACTTCTTGACTTCTCATTTTCCCTTTCACCACACCCCCAACTTAGGCTTTTGGCCTAAGTTGGCTATTTGCTAAACCACAACTCAAGAGGATTGTAGGTAGTGGTTTAAGTAAGGTCTAGGGTTCATCAAGGTTCTTCCAAAGAAAGGTAAGGCTCAAAGGGTGTTCAAAATAGTTTCACACGCTCACAAGTAGGCCACAAAAAGAGGTATATGTTAAATTGGTTCACACTCTTCAAAAGTTGCCTAAAATCATCTCAATAGGACAGCTTTCTAAATCAATCAGACTAATGGGGCAAATTCTAGGTTTATTCATGCATGGTTCACAGTAAGCTAATCACACAAGGCATCAATACTTCAGTCAAACAAGAGTAAACACGTTTGCTAGTGTGCAACGGTCCTCACAAGAAAATCAATTTAATAAATGGCTAGTCACAACGAGATGCAAAGAGTGAACATATTGTCTATGTAACTTCATTTGGCCTCGTCGTAGCCTGCATTCATGTTTGTTCAATTGAGAGCACTATTCAAGTCATCGGTATTGATTGAAATCGAGACTTAATTTTTTGCAAAAGAACAACCACTTTCAACACAAGAGGTGGCAAAATTTTTTCGAAAGGATCAAAATTATATTGCAAGTAAAACAACAGGAGCCATAAGCTTAAACATCCACAGAAAAGCAGTATTTAAAACACAAATTTAAGTAGACAACCCAAATTTATACAGAACAAAACTTGAATGTCAACACAAAAGGTGTAGGCCTCACTCCACCACAAATAAAGAGCGTTTGTCCTCAAATGCAAATAAACACAGAATCCGAAAGGCAAAATAAAGAAATACAAAGAGGGAGGTAAAGAGGTTATCCTGGCTACTTGATCGACTCATATGTCTGGGCTTCAATGCTGGGAGTAACCTCCAAAAGTACCGGCCCTACTAAATCCCCTAGCTGGAGCTTTGGCCAAGAAAGCATGCACAACAGTATCTATCATGATTTCCTCAGTCTCTGCTATGTCGTTTGTTGTAGCTCCCTCGAACATCTCTTCATCAGTCTCTACTTCTGCTCCAGAATCTTCTGTCTGCTCTGCTCTGCTTTATCCCCATATCCAGTAGTAGTCTGAGGCCTCTCAGGCATGGCTGGAATTTCCATTGTCCCAAAGACCATGGACACATCAGTGGCCTTCAAGTGATTCACATTTTCTCTTAGCTCAGTAATGGCAGCTTTTAAAAATCTTATCTCACTAGTGGACCGTTGTTTGTGCTCACACACCACTATCCTGCCGCTAGGGCTTCAATGGTAGTGTTCAGGGGTATCACAGCATCAGTTAGGGCTGTCTGGATCATGCCTGGAACATTAGCTTCTAAACAAGCATCCCGACGATCGGTAGAAAGTGCCATTTGTCCCATTCGGAATAGGGAAGCGTGGGTGAGTGGGGGCCTGGAAATAGCAGCAGAGGAACCTGGAGTGTCAGTGGAAGTAGCTGTGGTATTGGATATACCTAAAGCTCCAAGAGCTGGAGTGAGCATAAGTTCTTTTGTAGGTGTAGATCCAGTGGTCACCACTTTAGTCTGCTTCTTTTCTGCTTGATCCTTAAAATATTCGGCTTCGATCTTTCGGATATTGGTCAAGGTTATGGGCATCACTTCTGCATTCTTCTTGGCATCCAGAGGTACTCGGGCATTTCTGCACAATGTAGTAATTAATACCGGAAAAGAGGGAGATGTAAGGCTTGGCTTGGCACACATGGATTTTGGAAGCAATAATTGCTCCCAGATTTATCCTTGTTTCCTTTATGATGCACCCAAGACATGTTGCTTTAGTGAGGCGCAAAATTGATTCAATCTGTGATGGCATAATGGAGCTACTGATAAACCCAAACCAGTATCTTGCAGCTACGTTCAGATCTTTCTTTTCGATTGGGATTCCTTTTGCTAGCCATTTCAGAGTATTGTTATCTGAGATTAGCGGAGCCAACCACTGTTTCATCGCATCTAGTTGCTTTGTTCTAATCAAGTGCTGATAGTGATCATTGATCTTATTGGACATACCTAAGGCTATGTTGATAGCCTCACTGTCACAAGCTACCTTCCTTCCTCTTACCACCACATAGTCAACTGCTTTGAAAGACGCGACTAGTCTTTTCCGCTGAGGTACCAATGCACTGTATGCACTATAAAACTCTCTAACCCAGCTTGGCATATAAGAACCACGTGGTTTTGTGAAAACTTAAAATTTGTGATATTTCAGGCACTCCATTATCTCAGGATACCTATCGATCACCCCATTTATGGACAGCCATTTTTCTTTAATGATCATTCTTAGTCCATCAGATTTTAATCTATTCGATGATCTAGGCGGGGGGCTTGTACTGGAGGTGTCAGTATTATTGCATGTTTTGGAGCTGGAGGAGTCTGAGCAGTAGATCGAGGAATTCTAATCTGCGATGGGTCACTAAGTTGTTTGGACCGTAGCTCATTCCTCCATTCCTCTATCAGTTCGTCTTCATCTGAACTCATACTCTCATTATCGTATGTTGTTGGGTCATTGGTGCAAAAACCCATGCTATCAGAGCTTGCATCTGATAGCTCAACAATTTTATCCTTGCCCTTGCCTTTTCTGCTCGTACTAGAAATTTTCGCAACATTGCTTTTGGATGCAGCTGTATCATCGTTGATTGTTATCCCTTTTTTCTTGCTTTGAGTTGGCTTGCTGCTTCTTGTAACTTTGGATCTGGTCATGTCTACAATCAATAAGGAGTAAGTTAGAAATAAGTAAATCGGTGGTGCAAACCTTTAGTGGCAGACAGATGCGCCGAACTCATCGGCAAATCGCCAAATCTCTTTGGCGAGTCGGGTCGAGCTCTCCTATGATTTTTCCCTAATAGCTTTCACTAGTCGGCGATGAGAAAGTTACATTCGCGAATCACCGACTACTATCGGCGATCAAAGGTTCGCTCACTAAAAGTTACAGTGCAATGAAGATTCATTCAGGAGTGCAAACAGAGGGCGATCAAAGCCACTTTAGGCGAGCCGCCTAGTTGTTTGCCGAACCCGACCCAGTTCGCTAAACAACATAACGTGCCTTCCTTCAATTCAAATTCGACCTCGCAAATTCCCAAAATACAATTAACAGTTGCAATAGTGAAATTAAGTTAAGACCCATGACATTCATCCACCCAAAGCTTAAATCATTTCATACACAGGCAAAGAGGGATTTCAAAAAAAATTGAGATCAATTAGGCACGATTCTCAGATCGAGTCTGGCATTTAGACAAGATAGGTTTCAGAGAGAGGCCTAGCACATATCAACCCAACCAGTTTTAATTTAATAAGAGAACAAAATTTCAGTAGTTTCGAGATTTGGGAGAAACCAACCTTTGATGTTGCTTGAACTATGCTGAGATGCTAGGAAGCAATGTAATCCCACGCTTTAGCACTAATCGACAACTAAAATACCAGGAGTGTAGAGATAATGAAGATTACTTATTAGGTGTGGTTTTTCTACAGTAGAAATTGAGTGGAAAATGAACATTTTTCCATTTATTTTTTTTGAAACTATTGGCCTTTAAAAACTGTCTAGTTGTTGCTCATTCGGCGATATTAGTTTGTACCGCTGAATGATTCAGCGATACGCCAAGTGATTTCCCTCGCCGCCGATTGTTACAGACTGTAGCTTGGATCTTGAGTCTATCGGCAGTCTAGATCAAAGTCGCTGAATAGTTTGGTGATTCACCGAATGGGACTACCAATTATCAATCCATATTTTTCATTCATTCTCCACGTTCTCTCCTACAAAATTAATACACCATTATTTCTAGAATAAAACTAAAGCTCGTAAAGGTTTTGGGTTGCCTCCCAAACAGCGCCTTAGTTAACGTCGTGGCACGACGCAAGTCAATGCTTAAATTGGATTTTTGGGGTTGCAACTAGTGCATCTAGGTGATCCCACTTGTTCAGCCGGATGAGGTTGAGGAAGCACATGACTTAGGAGAGTTTTGATTAGCTGGATAGATCTAGAGTGGGAGTTGTTCATCTAATTTAGCACTTCTACACTTTCTCTAATCTTCTCTAGCACTCTATCTTGCTTATTTATCTTATGAAGAATGATTAATAGCATATCATCGATACACTTATTTTCACTGTCCATAGATCCTCTCTGCTCAGTCTGTGGTCTGCATTTGCTTTGATCTGTGGACACCATCTCCAGTTCCTCGATCTTGTGCGTCAATTTATCCATCAGACTTAGCAAAATAATCAATTGTTGGTCCTTCTTAGTGTCCTTGTTGATTTTAGCTGCAAGGTCAAGAAATTTGGTTGCGATCTCATAGGGGTATTTTTCACCGCCACTTGTCATAAGTTGGTTCATTATTTCTCTGTTTCTAGGATTTAGACCCCTGTATAAACATTCCAGTATAGTTACATCGGGTATTTCATGAGTTGTACATTGCATCTATACTGTTTTAAACCTCAGCCATCACTCATGAAAGGTTTCTCGTTCTAGATGATTGAAATTCAGGATGAGATCCCTGAACCTCATCACCTCTGCTGGAAGGTGCTCCATTGGTCCACCATCATCATCATGTATACTCATTTTCCTGCCTCAACACGTAAACAACTAAACAAAAGTAAAAATTAGGTAAGTAAACTACTACTACTAAGAACAACAATTCTATTAAACTAAAAATTCTCAAATAACACCACTCCCCAACAGCGGCGCTATTTTGATGTTTATCGTGACCAACGACACTATCCTACGGTAGAGTGTCTATGATCGTCGATAAAATAGTAACTCAACCAAGGGTTGGTGTCGTGTCCCAAGGGAACGGTTTTGAGAATTGATAGAAAAATAAAATTGCATTCTAACTAGTCGTAGCTAAAGCTATTAACAAACAAAAACATAGTAAATTAAAGGGGGAGACACGAAAGTGTCAAATATCAAATGGGGGATTTGTAACAAGTACTAAAACAGCAAAATAAACAAGAAAATAAAGTATGGGAAAAGGTTCTTAGGATGTGACCGCAATACAAGTTGAGATAAATTGTTGGGTACATGCTTTCAATAGGAAATTTGCAAGACAATAGTGACTAGGCTAAGCTTTAAATGGAAATAAGTTCCCTCTCGGGAAACTTACCCCGTTTCAAATGCGTTCCTCTCGTTCACCCATTTGCCGCATGAAGACCAGCCTACGACTTACCCCACTCACTCTCTCGAGCTGAGTGTTAGGATATGGGACTAGGGCTCACCCTCTCGAGTTGAACCTCATGTCGACCCACTCCTTAGGTCATCAGTCTAGTGGTTTTGGTTTAGCAACCTCCCTCTACGGAACGCCGAAAACATATGGGTGGCTTTGTATTTGCAACTACAAACCCTTTAGATTAAACCACAACCACTGTTTGAAATCACCATTAACATACATCTAACCTATCAGCAAGCAAGACCCAACAAGAATATCAACCCATATTTGCTAAATCACACCCCTAGAATGGGGGTTTTCAGCCCACATCAAGAAATAAGAAAATATACCTAACATGATAAATAAATCAACTGGTATAAGAAATTAAACCTTGAATTATGCTACAGAAGAAGAAATAAAGAAGACCCACTTCCAACTTGGGGAAGATGAACTCCTTTCTTCTAGTCTCTACAAAACCCTCTCCAAACTTGAGAGAAAAATACAGAAAAATACTATAGACTAATAATAATTTTTACTCTAAAATGTTCCACACTAAAACTACAACTCTAACTAGTATTTATAGTTTTCAGAGATTGTGTTGCGGTGGAACGTTCGGTGACATTAGGCGAGATCGCCGATGAACTTGGCGATCCCCCCTTTAATCAGCTCATCGCCTTCAATGTCTTGCCTTCAACATCCTCATATTTTGGATCATAGGGTGGTAAAGTGCTGCTTCGTGGAATTTATCAGCGACTCGCCGACTACTCCTTTCCTCGCCTTTCGATACACTTCCTTCAAGGATTTGCATACTGGAACAAAGGGCAGTGCATGTCGATTCGGCGACTCGCCAAGTTGGACTTGGTGATCCGCAGACTTTCATTTCTTGTTCTTTTCAGACCTTTTTTGCTCCGTTTTGCGCCTAAGTGTCCATGCTTCCAGTAAAACTTCAAATACCTGAAACTTAAGCATTTTAATCAGGTATTAAGATAAAACAAGCATTCAAGGACACTATTTCTATTAAAATAAAGCCCTAAATGAGTCCAATTTGTGGACTCATCAAGTTCTCTTGCTCTTGACGACTGCTGATTGCATAAAGACGGTTTGTTCCTTCACTAGTACCTGAAGTAGTTCCTCTAGGGGCAGCTCTGTCTGGGGGAGCAACTGATGAAGATTGGGCCCTATTGCCCTAATTTCCACTACTTTGCCTGTTCTTTGGGCACTCTTTCAAGAAGTGACCCTCTTGTCCACACTTGAAGCAACCTGTCTGACCCTCACGACACTTACCTGGGTGGGTTCTACCACACTTAACACATGCATGAGCCCAATTACCTCCTTGTGCCACACTACCCTGAGACTGTGCAGGTCTAGCTCTGAAGTTCTGCGAATTCTGACAGTTATACTCGACTCTGTTTCTGGGTGCAGGTGCACTAGCAGATGATGGAGCAGGTCCCTTTTGTCTTTGCTGAAAGTTTGAACGGTTCACATTACCTTTTTGATGCCCGGACTCATTTTCTGTCTTAGCTTTCTTATTTATGGACTCTTCCCTGTCCCTCAGCTTCTCTTACTCAACCTGCTGCACATAAACCATCAACCTTGATATGTCCATGTCCCCGATAAGCATTACAGCCCTTCCTTCCTTATTCGACGGACGAGACAACCCAGCAACAAACAATCTCATTCTACTCTTTATGTCCTTAACCATCTCCGAAGCATAACGGGATAGTTGGGTGAACTTCAATCCATATTCAGGAACACTTAGAGAATCCTGCTTAAGTGTGAGGAACTCACGTACCTTGGCCTCTTTCAGTTCTCGGTGAAAGAAACACCCCAACAAAACCTCTTCAAAACATGCCCAACTCGCAGGTGGTGCATCATCAGCTCTACCCCCTTTCCAGTGATCAAACCAAGTCCTACCAACATTCTTCAGTTGATATGTAGCTATTTCAACTCGCTCAGTATCTGCCACATGCATCACATCAAATACCTTCTCCAACTCCTCAATAAAGTTCTATGGATCCTCAGTTGGCCACTTTTTGTCGAGCTCCTCTCTGCTGCCCGGCTTGGTTGGTCACAACTTGACTCAACATCCGGATAGACTCCGGTACTCAGTATTCGTGACTTCGGCTTGAGGTTGCACCTCAGGTTCATTTGGTAACTCTTGCTCCTCAACATTACGCCTAGCAGGAGGACTTCTAATAGCTCTTAGTGGATGCATGATTATCTCAAAAAGACGCGTAAGCACGAATTGGAAGAAAGATTTGTAGAGATAAAATAATAACGCACGAAATGAGTATGAAAGAAGTGAGGAATTTCCTAAATGTTACAACCTCCTAATTATAGATGTTGCGCACTTCACATCGATAACTATGACTATACTAACACGACTTCATAGACTTCCTAGGACTCTTGAACTCTAGGCTCTGATACCAAGTTTGTCACGCCTCGAGTCTACACCCTAGGCGGGACTGGCACTCGAGAACCATTACTGGCCCCAAGCAAACCCTTGGCATGGTTTATTTAACACAGCGGAAGACTCTAAGCATGATTAAAATTATCAAATGAACTTACTCAAATAGCTTAATAGTATAACTTAGAATGTTAGAAGAATTAAACATTTAACTTAGCCAAAATGAAAACCTAAGTCTTAACATAATATAAAATGAGAAGACTAAAGAACTATTAACTGACTGTCTATGAAGCCTCTAAAACAACTGAGAGGGATGTTGGGAGAAACCCCACAACATCCTAATGAACTAAACTAGAAAGTAAATAAAGAAGTCCTCCGGATGCAAGGATACTCACCACAGACTCGGAGTGCTCAAGCTGGATCAACGAGGCGTTGGATGTTGATCCTGGTTACCTGTGTCTGCATCATAAAATGATGCAGGCCAACTGGCATTAATACATTGAATGTACGTGTATGCGAGTTGGAATGCTAAACAATACATAGGATTGAAAAGATTCTGAAAGAAACACTTACCTTGGCTCTTCTCAACTCATGAATAACTTTAACACAGAATAAAGCAATGAACACATGCAATATATGAAAAAGTTTTATAAAACAGTAACAACAACTTAGTTCGTTAAAGGAAATACAGTAACAAACTCAACTTTACTGATATAATAAAATAATATAGTTTATGTGAGAGATTCTCTAACCAATAACCACCACTATGAGCTTAAGTGGTGATACAGCGTCTTGCCCATGGTGCCAGAACTGTCCTATACTTTGTCGTCATATAGAACGCTTAACTTAGTGGATCCACTAGCTTAACTTATGTGATCATCTAAAAAGTATGACCCATTAAAACCCATGATGGTTACATGGTTTATGGAGACTTGAGTTAATATGAACTCGCATCTCTATATCGGTGCTCAATACTACTCCCAAAATATACTTAGCTCATATGTTTTAAAACAACTTCTTTCTTTGGTTTGAGATAATTACTCAAAACTTAGCTTAAAAGCTCTTCTTAGAATTGATGTTCCCTTTTCTTGTTCAAATATGAAAACATTTATAAACTCTTTGGGAATACTTAGTTCCCTAATAGCTTTTTGAGAAATGAACTTAACTCTTTACACTTTGCGTAACTTGAAACTTAAGTCTTCAAACAAAGTTAAGACGTTTGTAAAAGACCCTTAAAAACTTTGACGACTTCACTTGACTTAACTCTTAACTTCACTTGAATTGACTCTTAATTTTTCTTGAATTGAATTATGGATTTAAGAATTTTGATTTGTGATAGGAAAGGTCTCTTCATGTTTAGGAATGATTTCGAACAGCTAATCTTGAGAAAAGTTACGAAATCACCGTCTTGGAACAAGTCCACGACGCGGAGGTGTTTGAAACGACCCCAAAAATGCCCGAAAATGTGCTTCAAAAACACCTATAATTGTAATTTTCATATATCTCAAAATCCGTGCATGATTTCAGAAATTCGACTTCATATTCTTATTCAGAGGGTCAAATTGAGTGAGGTTCTGATCCAGATTTTAGATAGACAAGTAAAGAGGTTGAGAAATAAAGATGTGGCTTCCGTTAAAGTCCTTTGGAGAAATCAACAAGTTGAAAGTGCTACTTGGGAGGCCGAAGCGGACATGCAAAGGCGATATCCTTATCTTTTCCACTCCACTCAAGCCTAAGGTATTGATCTAAGCCCTTTATAAAATCTCAGGTCTTAAGTTCAGCCCCCATGTCATTGCATACATTTATGTTTAAGTTGACAAGTTCATTGTGGTTTACAACTATGTTGAAGGTTTTTTTTTTGAAATAAGGTGTAAGTGCATTGTTGCATCCTTATGTGAGCTGAAATTGCCATGTTTGTGTCCCTCATGTACGTTTCTTTAACATTCGTGGACGAATGTTCCCAAGGGGGAGATATTGAAAGGACCCCAAAAATGCCCGTAAATGTGCTTCGAAAACACCTATAATTGTAATTTCCATATATCTCAA
>NC_064288.1:29522890-29524286 GCF_019186545.1 Solanum stenotomum
ATTCCTACTTGGAAGTGGGAAGAAATTAATATGGATTTTGTAGTTGGTTTACCCAAGACTAGAAAAGGTTTTGATTCTATTTGGGTGGTGGTTGATAGGATGACAAAATCGGCTCATTTTCTACCGGTAAAGACAACATATGGGGCGGAAGATTATGCAAGGTTATATATTCATGACTTGGTAAGGTTGCATGGGATTCCTCTATCCATCATATCGGACCGTGGTACTCAATTTACTTCACACTTTTGGAAGTCCTTCCAAAGAGGTCTAGGTACGAGAGTTAAGCTTACTACGGCCTTCCACCCGCAAACGGATGGACAAGCCGAAAGGACTATCCAAACACTTGAGGATATGCTTAGGGCTTGTGTATTAGAGCTTAAGGATAGCTGGGATGATCATCTTCCATTGATTGAGTTTGCCTATAACAATAGCTATCATTCTAGCATCGGTATGGCTCCTTTTAAGGCTCTCTATAGGAGGCGTTGTAGATCACCGGTTGGGTGGTTTGAGGTTGGTGAGGTGGCCTTGTTAGGACCAGATCTAGTTATGGAGGCTCTTGAGAAGGTTAGGATGATTAGAGAAAGGTTGAAGATGGTCCAAAGTCGCCAAAAGTCCTATGCCGATGTGAGGAGAAGGGCTCTTGAATTCCAAGTTGGTGATTGGGTCTATTTGAAAGTGTCACCCATGAAGGGTGTGGTTCGTTTTGGTAAGAAGGACAAGTTGAGCCCAAGATACGTGGGTCCTTATAAGGTGATGAGGAGAATTGGCAAGGTAGCTTATGAGTTGGAATTGCCTAGCAAAATGGATTTGGTTCATCCAGTATTTCATGTGTCTATGTTGAGGAAGTGTGTGGGTGATTCCAATGCCATTGTGTCTCTTGATGTTGTGGGTGTTGTTGAAGATAATTTGACCTATGAAGAGGTTCTGATCCAGATTTTAGATAGACAAGTAAAGAGGTTGAGAAATAAAGATGTGGCTTCCGTTAAAGTCCTTTGGAGAAATCAACAAGTTGAAAGTGCTACTTGGGAGGCCGAAGCGGACATGCAAAGGCGATATCCTTATCTTTTCCACTCCACTCAAGCCTAAGGTATTGATCTAAGCCCTTTATAAAATCTCAGGTCTTAAGTTCAGCCCCCATGTCATTGCATACATTTATGTTTAAGTTAACAAGTTCATTGTGGTTTACAACTATGTTGAAGGTTTTTTTTTTGAAATAAGGTGTAAGTGCATTGTTGCATCCTTATGTGAGCTGAAATTGCCATGTTTGTGTCCCTCATGTACGTTTCTTTAACATTCGTGGACGAATGTTCCCAAGGGGGAGATATTGAAAGGACCCCAAAAATGCCCGTAAATGTGCTTCGGAAACACCTATAATTGTAATTTCCATATATCTCAA
>NC_064288.1:29525109-29572793 GCF_019186545.1 Solanum stenotomum
TGTAGGCCCGGGTAACCGTATCGAGGGGTTGGTACCTTGGTTGCCTAGTACGGGGGGTAGTAGGCCCGTATAACCACATCGAGGGGTTTGTACCTTGGTCCCTAGCTCGGGGGGTGGTAGGCCCGGGTAACCACATTGAGGGGTTTGTACCTCTTTTGCCTCTCCAAGGGGGTGGTAGGCCTTGGAAATACTATATTGATGGTCACTCGCCACACATGTACTACGTCCCACTAAATATGATTTTTATGTCAGCATCATTATACATATCATTTCATTAATATGCTATCTATCGGGTATGATTATGCTTTTTTCCTATGATGTCCATCTATTGTAGCATTGCATTGCATCACATATACTTAGTACATTCAAACGTACTAATGCATACTCTATGCCTACATGATGTCACCATGTAGGGACCGAAGCACCGCTTGACCATCCTTCTCCGCGTGGCAAATACGATTTTCTATCGAGGTTATTGGTGAGTCCTCCATTCCGGGGACGTTGCTTATGATCTTTTGCTATGTATAAGACTTTTCCTTTTTAGTTATGTTTTGACTATGAGGGTGAGCCCGGTAGTTTGTCTTGGCCCCCGCTAAGTACCAAAGTTTAGAGGTGGTGTTGGACAAGTTGTGTATTGTGCTTGAGCTTGACTCATCTATTGTATTTATGTATCATTCCTTTTTTTTTTTCCTCTTGCACCCTTAGTCCCAATTTCCCCCTTGATTATGCTTATTGCTTATGGTCATTTTAATTGCTTCCGCGACCAAGGATGTGTAATGATACACTATGAGGCTTGTTTGGGG
This sequence comes from Solanum stenotomum, assembly GCF_019186545.1. Taxonomy (NCBI): domain Eukaryota; kingdom Viridiplantae; phylum Streptophyta; class Magnoliopsida; order Solanales; family Solanaceae; genus Solanum; species Solanum stenotomum. The sequence goes on from NC_064288.1 coordinate 29,525,913, forward strand.
TTCCTTCGGGTTCCCCATTCGCCGGTCACGTCTAGGCCCTAGGCTTGGGTCGTGACAGTGTTCCTAAGTAATTATTTGCGAAATTAAATTGGTGTCCACGTCCTCTCCACGAGCAGAGCAGATTTTTGTTCACTAGGGAACAAGTCCGCGACACGTACTTGTTTCATGAACCTTACTCGACTTTTTCCTTCTTCGTTTTTCAGCCTCAAACCACCTAAATTCGATTAGCTTCCTCAAATTCATTTTAAATTATGATGCCCAGCATGTATACTCAAAAAACTAGCTCAAAGCAACCCTAAACTCAAAGTAAGGATCTCATAAACTTCTCAATTCGTTCTAATTCGCTAACAACATTCGAATTCAAGAATATTTCTCAAGAACATCAATTTTCCATCTCTTCTAGGACGAAACTCACTGAATTAAACATTCTTGGCGCGTGGGTGAATGAACCCAACACTATGAGAGACTCACATACCTCGTAGGATCAATTCCTTGGCAAATCCACAACCAAAATCGATCGTTCTTGGCGAATCTTGTTTTTGCTCTTCTCTTTTCTCTTGAGTTCTTTCTCCAAAAGTCTTAACTCTATTTCTCAAAAGCGTAGACTGAACTAACTCAGTTTTAACCCCTCTTAATTTACCAAAAAGTATTTAATCGGGTAAGAAAAAGACCAAACTACCCTTCAAAAATCCGAATTGGACATTTTCTAATCCAACAGCCCAACTTCCTAAAGGCATAACTTACTCATATGATATCGCATTCGCGCAACCTCAGTGGCATTGGAAAGATCATTCCAAGAGCTTTCCAACCATATCTGGAACTACACCTAACTCATACTGAGCTAGGAGTTATGGTTGTTTGAAGTTGACCAAAAACTCACTTTAACTTACTTAAAATTTTCCAAATTTCCTTACACTTTCCAAAAATGACTATTTCCCGATTTTACACTTCTTTTCTAGTTATTTCAAATTGCGAGATGTTACATAAAAATAATATGTAAGTATAATAAACATCCAATATACACAAGTAATAAAATAAAATAATAATATAAGACACGGCCTAAGTTTTGCCTAACATCGATATATACAAAATAATGAATAAAGAATACAATTTGAACTTCATTTGAATAGCTTAAACGGGAAGCAACTTTGAGTACCTATAAAGACACTTAGTAAAAATGTTAGTAATAAATAAATATGAATAAAAAATTAATGAATTGAATAATAACTTTAAAATGAAAACCCGTCTTATTAACATGGGAGGCCTTGGAAATCGACAGTAATTTCTTCATCGGTCAATGTTAACATAAAAAATGTATAAACTTTAAACTAAATTTTCTTCTTTTAAAATGGGGATTCCTCGGAAACCTACGGAGAGATTCTTTCATTGGCCAATTTTATATGATATTTTTCTCAACACAACAATAATATTAAATTAAACAAAGAATAAAATAAATTGCAACAACTAAGTAAAATAACAACATAACAATATAAAAACAAAAACCATATAATAACCAAAACAGGAACGCGGCTTGCTAAAAAACCTTAAAATACATACAATCATTTCTATAGATTAAGAATAGTCAAATATATACGATAAAGCAACAATGAGAAATTGAATAAAATACATAATAAAAATAAAATAAAGCAAATGGATCTCAACTGAAAACTACCAAAAATGAACTATACTAAAAGAAAAATGAAAACAAAGCTTCATGAAAATATGAATAAATCACAAAATGAACTACTTAAACTAATCAATTTAATGTTATGAACATAAATAGATGGATAAAAATAAAATAAATAAACAAGAATAACCCAAACACATTGAATCAAAAAGTAAACTAACAGCGAATAAAATCATCTAATAAACAAAATATAGACATAAATATGTATAAATGCAAAGAATGAAAGAGTGTCACCGGAGGTAAGTTTTCTCGGGCTAGATTTGAACTAAATTAATAGGAATGGAGGCTGGTCAGGTCTTGATTATCTCCGCCAGATCTGTCATTGTCCACCGGAGTTGGAGCCACACCGGAGATGGAGGTCAGAGCTCCGAGCTCGTTATTTGATGGAGCTTTGAGCTCACTAATAACCTATAAAAAATAAATAGAAACTAAATAGGGGGAAGGGGGAAGGGAACTGACCACCATCTTTGTTTGGATCCGGTTCATCGAAGCTTGATGCTACTCACCGGAGTCACTGGCTGCAGCGATTAAAGGAAAAAAATGATGGGGTTTGTTTGCTGGCTGGTTTTCTGGGTTGAAGGGTGGTGTCGTTTGGTGGTTGGTCTGGTTGTTTTGAGGTAGTTTGGGTGGCTGTTTCTGGTCGTTTTCTGCCAGAAAAAGTAAGAAATGGAGGTTGAATCTCTTGGAAGTTTTGGTTGGGTTTTGTTGCGGAAGAAAGGTAAAGGGTGTTTGAATGGTTGTTTCTGTTGTACCAGAAGATTGAAAATGGGGTCGCTTGGGTGGTGGACTTGCCAGGTTCTGGCGGAACTCCGGTGAGCTTTTCACCGGAAAATTATAAACACTAAAGAAATTTCTAAAGACTAAAAAATCTGAAAATTACACTCATTCTCTTATCCACCACCTCCAAATTAATGACCAAGAAATAACTTGAATAGAAAATCAAAAACCACCTATAATACAATATCATTATCTTAAAACAGTGGTCAAAAAACCACTAGTTAATAAAATATTTGTGTATGAAATGTTATCCATATTTGAATGAAATTTGAGACTGTGCAAAATATCAAAATGAATATTAACAAATGTAACGAATAAAATGAATATTAAAAATTGTAATGAATGTAATCAATGGCATGTCAAAAAATGTAATTTAATAGAAATAATGATTTAATCTAAATGAACTAATATTTGAACGTAGTCAACCGGCTTTGACAAAAAAAATAATATAATTAAAATTAATTAATAAAAATTCTAAAATTTTGACAAATAAGGATAAATATCGTTAAACTTATTTAAAATTATAAAAAATGTATTTTGAACTATTGAATATATAAAACTTAAATATTATGAATTTTGAAAATGTTAGGCTAAAATTTGGTGGCAACAATATGACGCATGTGTCTATTTGTTCAACTTTATACAAGTTCAAGTGTCTTGTGCACACCCAAAATTGAAGAACATAAATGTGAGTCGAGGCAAAGTTAAAGGGTATATTTATATATTATGTAGTAATGAATTGTATATCAATGGTTTAGAAGATAAGTTAACCCCAAATGATAATATAGTAGAACTGTGAAGTTATAGTATGATAATTGAGCCAAATAACATACCATAGGCTCATTCTACAAAAGACTTGGCGATTGTGTATTTATTATTACAGTAAGAAGAGACTTATTTGAGCATATTTAACATGATTCACTTATACCTGTTTAGAAATACGTGTAATAGCATAAGTTCGTAAACATAAATCTTGAAATCATAATATAGCATATCATATCACCTACTAAAAGATTAATTTTATGATGCCTGAATGATTATGTGACATGTTATGTCACCTACTAAGCTTTCGAATTTCTCAAAGAAATACAAATCATCAATGAAATAAAAAAATTTGAATCAAACAAGCAAAAATTTAAGGAAAGTTTAGCAAAGCAATGGGAAACTAGTAGACTTCCATAATATGTCTAAACCTGCTAATGACCCTATGCTCCCGTACAACAATATTGAGATCGCTGCTTTATATTGAATTGAGTTGAGTTGAGACAAGGTAAGTTGTTTCTTCAGTTCCAGTTCAAGTTTATGTCTTGTTTTAGATTTTTCCTCACATGCTCGTACATTTCATATACCGACGCCATTTTACCGGCAACTTTTATAATGCAGATACAGGTAACCAGGATCAGCACTCAGTGCTTCATTGATCCAATTGAGCTCCAGAGTATGTTGGTGAGTCTCCTTGCTTCCGGAGGATCCCTTTTGTTATGTTTCAGTTATTTCAGTTATTAGGATGATCGGGGGTCATGTCCAGACATCCCTCACAGTATTAGAGGATTCATAGATAGATAAACATAGTTCATGAGTCCCTTTTCTCATTTAAATTATTTATGTCTGAGACTTGAGTTGCCTCTTTTGGCTAGTTGAATGTTTATTTCTAAACCATTTTAAGTTTACTTTTGAGGTAGTTGAGTAAAGTTTACATTTGATTTCTTTTATTGATGCTTAAGTCTTCCGCTGAAAGTTTATCCAGGCCAAGGGTTCGCTAGGGGCCAGCAATGGTTCTCGAGTGCCAATCGCGTCCAGGAAGTAGGCTCGGGGGTTACAAACTTGGTATCAGAGCAAACAGTTCAAGAGTCCTAGGGTGTCTATGAAGCCGTGTCTGTAGAGTCCTAGTTATCAATGTAAAGCGCGCCACATCTATAATTAGGAGGCTGCAACATTTAGGATCTATATCACTTCTTTCATACTCTTTTCGTGCGATAGAGTTTAAATCTACAAAGTTTCTTTCTAACTCGTGCTTGTGAGTATCTTTCAGATCATGCCTCCACGAAGAGTTGTCTGAGGTTGTCCTGCTAGAAGGAATGTTGAGGATCAAGGGGTACCCAATACACCAGAAGTGCAACTCCAAAGAGAGGTCATAATGCATAGTTTCGAGATGCTATCCGGATGTTGAGTCAAGTAGTGGCCAATCAAGCTAGTTAGTAGAGAGGGAATCGATAGGATGTAGCTGATACATCCAAGAGTCTGTGAGTTCTTATGGATGAATCCTCCAAGTTTCACTGGTTCAAATGTCACTGAGGATCCGGAAAACTTTATGGAAGAGTTACAGAAAGTGTTTGAGGTTATGCATGTTGTTGATGTTGAGCGAGTGGAACTAGTTGCGTACCAACTGAAGGATGTTTCTAGAATCTAGTTTGACCAATGGAAGAAGGGTAGAGCTGAAGGTGCATCGCCAGCTGGGCTATGTTCGAAAGTGCCTTCATGGGGTGTTTCTTCCCCGTGAGCTAAGAGAGGAGACAAATGTAAGAGAATTCCTCACTCTTAAGCAGGAATCTATGAGTGTGCATGAGTACAACCTCAACTTCACCCAACTTTCCCACAATGCTCATGAAATGGTTACTGATATGAGGAGCAGGATGAGTTTGTTTGTTTCTGGGTTGTCTCGTCTGTCAAGAAAAGAGGGTGAGGCAATTATGTTGATAGGAGACATGGACATAGCAAGACTTATGATCCATGTGCAGCAGGTTGAGGAAGATAAGTTGAGAGATAGGGAAGAGTTTTGAAACAAGAAAGCCAAGATTGCAAGAAATGAGTCCAGACAGTAGAAGAGTAATGCAAACCGGTCATCTTTCCAATAGAAGCAAAAGGGACCTCTTCATCATCTGCTAGTGCACCTATTCAATAATCAGAATTCACAAAATTTCAGAGCTAGACCTGCACAGTCTCAAGGTAGTGTGACACAAAGAGGTAATGGGATTCATGCATGTGTTGAGTAAGGTAGGAACCACTCAGGAGTGTTTCGCGATGGCTCCACTGGTTGCTTCAAGTGTGGTCACAATGGTCACTTCATGAAACAGGGCCCTAAGAATAGGCAAGGCGGTGGAAATGGGGGTAATAGAGCACAATCTTCTTCAGTTGCTCCACCAGAGCTGCACCTAGAGGAGCTACTTAAGGGATATGCGGTGGGGCAAACTATCTATATGCTATCACGATTCGCCAAGAGCAAGAAAATTCTCCAAATGTTGTCATTGTTATTATCAAAGTCTTTAGTTTTGATGTATATGTTTTTCTAGATCCAGGAGCGAGTCTATCTTTTGTGACTCCTTATATTGCCATGAATTTTGATATTCTTCCTGAGCAACTTCTTGAGCCCTTCAGTGTTTCTACACCAATTGGTGAGTATATTCTAGTTGAGAGAGTTTATCGTGATTGTACCATTTCTGTCAATCACAAGGACACCATGGCTGACTTAGTCGAGTTAGACATGGTAGATTTTGATGTTCTTCTAGATATATATTGACTTCATGCCTATTATGCCTCAGTTGATTGTAGAACTCGAGTTGTTTAGTTTCAGTTTCTTAATGAGCAAGTTATAGACGGGAGGAGTAGTTCAACAATGTCTAAAGGGTCATTTTATTTCGTACCTTAAGGCCAAAAAGTTAGTTTCCAAGGGGTGTATTATCACTTAGTCCGAGTTAATGACTCTAGTGTTGAGACACCACCTATTTAGTTAGTTCCAGTTGTAAGTGAGTTTCTAGAAGTCTTTCCAGATGATCTTCCTGGAGTACCTCATAAGAGAGAAATAGACTTCGGTATAGATATTCTTCCTGATACTCATCCTATCTCTATTCCTCCATATAAATGGATCCATCTGAGTTGAAAGATTTAACACAGTAGTTGAAAGATCTTCTTGATAAAGGTTTCATTCGACCAAGTGTTTTACCTTGGGGCGCTCCAGTCTTATTTGTGAGAAAGAAAGATGATTCACTTAGAATGTGTATAGATTACCGTCAGTTGAACAAGGTTACTATCAAGAATAAGTATCCTCTTCCAAGAATAGATGATCTCTTCAATCAACTTCAGGGTGCCACTTGTTTTTCTAGGATAGACCTCAGATCAGACTATCATCAGTTGAGAGTAAGAGAAATTCATATTCCTAACACAGCTTTTAGGACCCGTTATAGTCATTACTAGTTTCTGGTTATGTCTTTTTGCCTAACTAATGCTCCTGCAGCTTTCATGGATCTTATGAACAGAGTGTTCAAGCCTTATCTAGATATGTTTGTTATCGTATTCATTGATGACATTCTAATCTATTCGAGGAATGAGGAAGATATGCTAGCCATCTCAGAATAATTATCCAAACTCTAAAGGATAAGGAGATGTATGTTATATTCTCTAAGTGTGAATTTGGCTTGAGTCTGTGGCGTTCTTAGGCCATATTATTTCTGGTGATGGGATTCGAGTTGACACACAAAACATAGAGGCAATACAGAACTGGCCTAGACCCCCATCTCCAACCGACATTTGGAGTTTCTTGGGATTGGCTGGTTATTATAGAAGGTTCATCAAGAGGTTCTCATCTATTTTGTCCCCGTTGACCAAGTTGACTCAAAAAACAGTTAAGTTTCAATGGTCTGAAACTTGTGAGAAAAGCTTTCAGAAACTGAAAACTAGGTTGACTACTGCCCCAGTGTTGACCTTACAAGAAGGTACACAAGGTTTTGTGGTATATTTTGATGCGTCCAAAGTTGCATTGGTTGTGTATTAATGCATAATGGCAAAGTTATAAGTTATGCCTCCAGACAGCTTAAGATTCACGAGAGGGCCTACCCAACCCATGATCTAGAGTTGGTTGTTGTAGTATTCGCTTTGAAAATATGGCGTCATTATCCTTATGGTGTTCATGTAGATGTGTTCACCGATCACAAGATCTTTTAGTATGTATTTAGTCAGAAAGAGTTGAATGTCAGACAGAGGACGTGGTTTGATTTAATCAAGGATTATGACATGAGTATTTTCTATCACCCAGTAAGGCTAACGCTGTTGTCGATTCTTTGAGCAGGTTGTCTATAGGTAGTACTTCGTATGTTGAGGAGGACAAGAAAGAGTTAGCCAAAGATGTGCATAGACTTGCACAATTGGGAGTCCGGATAATAGATCCGAATAAAGGATGAGTAGTGGTGATGAATGGGACTGAATCATCGTTAGTGTCTGAAGTGAAAGAGAAACAAGATCAAGATCCTATTTTTCTTGAATTGAAGGCATATGTTCATAAGCAAAAAGTGATGGATTTTGAACAAGGGGGAGATGGTGTATTGAGGTATCAAGGTAGATTGTGTGTACCAAAAGTGGATGAACTCCAAGAGAGGATCATGGAAGAAGCTCATAGCTCTAGATAATCTATCCATCTGGGTTCCACAAAGATGTATCGCGGCTTGAGAGAAGTCTATTGACGGAGTAGTATGAAGAGGGTCATTGCAGAGTTCGTTGTCAAGTGTCTGAATCGCCAACAAGTCAAGGTAGAGCACCAGAGGCCCAGTGGTATGGCTCAGAACATAGATATTCTGAAATGGAAGTGAGAGATGATGAATATGGATTTCATTACAAGTTTACCGCGATCTCGCAGGCAGCATGATTCAATTTGGGTGATTGTAGATCGAATGACTAAATCAGCCCATTTCCTATAGGTAAAGACTACCCATTAAGTAGAAGATTATGCTAAGTTATATGTTCAAGAAGTAGTCATACTTTATGGTGTTCTGGTGTCCATCATTTCAGATAGAGGTGCGCAATTCACCGCATAATTTTGGAAGTCTTTCAAGAAAGGTTTGGGTTCGAAGGTAAATTTGAGTACTACTTTTCATCCGTAGATTGATGGTCAAGCAGAGCATACGATTCAAACCTTAGAGGATATGTTGAGGGCGTGTGTGATCAATTTCAAGGGAAATTGGGATGATCACTTACCTCTCATAGAATTTGCTTACAACAATAGTTATCACTCTAGCATCCAGATGGCTCTTTATGAGGCTCTATATGGGAGAAGATGTAGATCTCTTATTGGATGGTTTGAGGTTGGTGAAGCTGAGTTGATAGGACCAGGCTTGGTTCATCAAGCTATGGAGAAAGTGAAGACTATTCGAGAGAGGTTGAAAACAGCGCAGAGTTGTCTGAAATCTTATACATATGTTAGGAGAAAAGACTAACTCATGATTGGGTTTACTTGAAGGTTTCACCCATGAAGGGTGTTATGAGATTTGGTAAGAAGGGGAAGTTTAGTCCACGGTATATTGGTCCTTACTAGATATCCAAGAGGATTGGCAATGTAGCTTATGAATTAGAGCTACCATCAGAATTAGTAGCGGTTCATCCGATATTTCACATTTCACTGTTGAGGAAGTGTATGTGAGATATTTCACTTATCATACCTACTGAAGATATTGGTATTAAGGATAACTTATCTTATGAGGAGATTCCCGTTCAGATTCTAGATCGCCAGGTTCGCAAGTTGAGAACTAAGGAGGTAGCATCAGTCAAGGTTCTTTGGAGGAATTGGTTTGTTGAGGAAGCTACTTGGGAAGCTGAGGAGGATATGAAGAAGAGATACCCACATCTCTCCAAGTCCAGAGAAATTCCAAATTAAGGTACTAATCCTTTTCTTGGCATTTATTATAAGTTGAAATGTTGTGTTACTTTGCATAATGAGTGTTTGAGCTAGATGTCAGATGTTACAACCCTTAGTCTACTTAGAGCAATCTCATTTGAAGACGAATGTTCCTAAGGGGGGAGATATTGTAACACCTCAGTATTTGAAAGAGCTAAAAATAGAATGAACTAAATTGGAAATAGCAAAATCTGAAATTTTGCAAGTTATGCATAAGTTATGACTTTTGGGTCAACTTCAAATGACCATAACTTTCCGTACATGATGAGTTATGTGGCCCATAAGATATCAAATGAAAGATCTTAGAATCCCTTTTCCAATGCCACCAAGTTTGCTAATTTTCAAGCTCGTATGAGGGATATATGCCTATTTGAAGTCGAGTTGTCCAATTAAGGAAAGTTACCCAAAAATATGAGGGGTATTTTAGTCTTTTCCTTACCCTATCAGATTTAATTCGTTTTTAGTAAATTATTAGCGGTCTAAAATGATTTTGGTTTATTTTACACAACCCTAATTTACGCTAGGGTTTTATAAAAGAATTCAAGAAGAGAAAAGAGGAGAAAAGTCGAGGCGTCCATCAAGTTTCTTGCGAAATCGAAGATCGTTTTGCCAAGGGTTTACTCCCTAAGAGGTATGTGAGTTCTCATAGTGTTGGGTTTGTTCACCCACACGCCAATCATGTTATTTTCAGCGTAATTTTGTTCTAGAAATTTGAAGGATTTGAGTTCTTGATTAGTGTTCTTGAAGTTTGCTTTCGTTTTTGAATTAGGATGGGTTTGATGAGTTCTTGAGGTAATCGTATCAGGTTTAAGAGTTTTCTTTAGTAGATTATCGTGTACATATATTGGATAATTGAATCTAAAGAGAAATTGAGGAAAAGAATCGATTCTAGTCGAATTAAGATCAGAAAACGAGTTGAAAAATCCGTCGGGTTGACCTAGGGAGGGGCTAGCGTGGTGCACCCCAGATGCGCCAGAGGGTCTGGGCGGTGCACCAGCAGTGCACCATTTTGGTCTCTCTGAACTTCAGGGGCTGGTACCCCGCGCCAGTAGTGCGCCAGGGTCGCCTGCCCCCACCCTTTTTCCGTCGTTTTACCCATCTAAGTTCTACTAAAGTGTACCTTCACTCCCCATTGATTATAACAACTATAAATTACTTCTAAACATCTAGAAATTATTCATAAACATGAATCATAACCTTGAATCCATAAATTCAAATTCAAGGTAGAGTTAAGAGTCAACTCTTGAGAGTTCTTCGAGTCATTTTAAGAAGTCTTTTTACAATCTTTTGAACTTGTTTTAAGACTTGAGCATTGAATTTGAGGAAGATTAAAGTTGAGTCATTTTATTTAAAATGATATATGAGAACTAAGTATTCCCAAGAGAAATGTTTTTACATTTAAGAAAAGAGGAAACACCGATTTCTAAAAGTGTTTTCATGAGCAGTTCTGAGTACCATCTTTTTTAAGAGAATGATTTTTGAGTAATAATCTCAAACCACAGAAAGAGTTATGTTTTTAAAAACATATGAGCTAGTATATTTTGGGTGTAGTATTGAGCACCGATATGGGGGAGAGTTCATACAACTCACAGCCCCCATAAGCCATGTAGCCAACGTGGGTAGAAAGGGTCATACTTTTTAGATGATTCTTTATTGCTTTTTAGCATAGACTAGTGGATCCACTTAGTTAGTAGGTTCTATACCCCGGCAAAGTATAAGACAGTTCTGACAGCGTGGGCTAGACGTTGTATCATCGCATAGCTCATAGTGATGGTTGTCGTTAGAGAGTCTCCCACAGAGTTACTTTGTATCTTTATATATACAAAGTGAGTTATATTGTATGTTTTGAATGCATTGAGCTTCTGTCTACTATTTTAAAGATTTTCTTTATATTGCATCTTTATCACTGATTTATATTAAAATGAGTTTAGTTGAATTGAGAGGAGGTATGTTGTTTCTTCAGTTCCAGTTCAAGCTTATGTCATGTTTTAGATTTCCCCTCACATGCTCATACATTCCATGTACTGACACCATTTGACCTGCATCTTTTATGATGTAGATACAGGTACTCAGCATCATCACCAAAACGCTTCGTTGATCTAGTTGAGCTCCAAATTTGGTTGGTGAGGCTCCTTGCTTCCAAATGATCTATTTTGTTATGTTTTTTAGTTATTTCAATTGTTAGGATGATCGGGGGTCTTGTCCCGACATCCCTCACAGTATTAGAGGCTTCATAGATAGATAGACATAGTTCATGAGTCCTTTTTCTCATTTTAGTTATTGATGTCTGAAACTTGAGTTACCTCTTTTGGCTAGTTGAATGTTTATTTCTAGAACATTCTAAGTTTACTTTTGAGAGAGTTCAGTAAAGTTTACATTTGATTCTTTTGAGACAGTTGAGTAAAGTTTATAGTTGATTTCTTTTATTGATGCTTAAGTCTTCCGCTGAGAGTTTAGTCAGGCCAAGGGTTCGCTTGGGGCGAACAATGGTTATCGAGTGTCAGTTGCGTTCAGGGTGTAGGCTCGAGACGTGACATTTATTTGGGTTCAGTAACTAAAACTAGAACTTTGACCCCAAAAAAAAACAGTAAAAAAGTGGATAATTTATTAAATCTTGTTGTTACTATGAGTAATTGTTATAAAATAAAGATAATGTACTAAAATTAAGAAGAAAGATAGATGAGAAACTATTAAGTGTACTATTTTCTTTTCACTTACTCATGCAATATGTTATATATGTTATTAGAAGGATATATATACATGTATATACTTGGGCATCATCTATATTATATAAATATCTATTTGTCAGGTTTATACTTGGGCATCAACACATGGTATGTTGTCTGTATATCCATCTTACACACAACGTATATTGTGTGTACATGTATGTGACAACACAAAATATATTGTGTGTACATGTACGTTATAATACAAAATATATTGTGTGTATATTTATGTTACAACATAAAGTATATTTATGTGGACATCAATTTTACGACATAGATCAAATTATTAAAAACATGCGCCCTCGGTCTCAACTTAAATGTTTTACTTTTTTTATTATTATTTTTCTCAGAAAGAGTATAGTTTTGTATATTAAGTAAGTTTTTCAATTCTAACATTCTACCTCATAAGTTTAAGATAACAAAAGTTAGCACATGTCTCATTAATTTTAGACCACCAATTTTAAAAGTCTTTTTTTAAAAACTTTTAACTTCGTACACAGCTCAACTAAGACACTTAAATTATAAGACGGAAGGGAATAATATAATGCTTTCCAACATGTAACCTAGAATCAGATCATTAATTTTAACAACATATGTGTAGATTATAGTTATAATCACTGTCCCTTTTTGATAATCAGTGGAAGATTAGTTTCAATATATTTTCAAATTCTAAAGTAGAAGAGAAAAAAATGTGAAGAACCCACAAAGAAAAAAGAAAAAGAAGAAGGGAAAATAGGGAAATAGGGAGGAAAGAAAGGCATGTGAAATTAGTAGTAAGTCATGTGAAAAGACAATTTTTAAACCTCCCTTATAATTAGCAATACAGAAGATGATAGAGTGATGAGTTATATAGCCTTATATTAATTAACTTATAAGATAACATGATCCATATATAAGCTGGATTTTTGTCAGGCCAACTAAGGTCAACCCCACACTTTCCCATTATAAATATGTACTACTCCTAATATTTTATTTTTGTGCATTACCAACAAACCCTTTAAAATAGCATGTGCATTTCCCTTTTCTTGTGTTTTTTTAAGTTAAGGAACAAAAGAAATGTATAGAATTTGTTAGAGAAGTGGATGCACATTTGCAATAACGTATTAAACATAGAAATAGAGGCCATTTTTGGTATTTCATTGATTTTGTGCTTTAAGGTAGTTGTACATGATAGTGTAGTGTGTTGGTATCTTTTCTCTTTTAGACCAAAAACAATTCTTCTGCGTACTACTCTAATACTTTTGCTTTTACATGCGGCCTCCACCAAAACTTTCACTGCACGTACACATCATTTCAGGCTTTACGGGTAAAAATAACCATGACGCGTGGCACACCTAATCATGACACATGGATAGTGATGATAAAACTGACGTCGGATTAAGGAGGATGAGATACATAATTGAATCATGCAGAGGCATGTGGTAACAGGACAAGATGGTGGCATTATCGAAAAGGTAGGCTACGACATTAATCCCGTAGTAATCACATCAGACTAAGGCTCAAAACGTACGGAGGAAAAACTAACAGCCGACTCTAGTCACTATGAAATTGTTCCTACAAGCGAAGTTGGACGTTACTCTTTGCTCCTTAATGTTATTAATTACCCTATATATGATGAGATATGAGGACTAACCATAGGTGATCAGCTCCTAGAAAATGATTTCTATATAAGTTGTACGGAGAAGCGCCTAAAATATTCGTCAAGTATTTGAATTGTTATAAAATTATCAATGTCACGACCCGGGAGCACCCCCTAGTCGTAACCGGCGTACTCGACCTCGAAGAGGTCTAATACAAGCCTCTTAGCATTCATTCTTCGCATAGACACTAAAATCATAAGAAATTAAAAACTTTCTTTACCAAGAAAACATTTCATAAAAAAAATAGCAAGTGGAAGACTTTATACATGATATCTCAAAACCATCTAATACTTTAGAGTACAAAATTCGGGACTAATCCCATACACAACTTAAACAATACTAAAAAGATATAAAAGAACATATTGGGTATTGTCCTCGAATCTATGAGGACTCACCAAGTCTTCATCTTCAACACTTAGAAACTTATCAAATAGTCATGACATGTCACCATCTCCAAATCCCTACACTTTAGTCAAAAAGGGAAAGAAAGGGGGTTAGCACAATTAAGTACTAAGTATGGAGACCATGCAAGAAAATATGTACAACGGACACTTACAAGAAATATATGCTTTCATATCATTTTGATAAAACCTTCACTTCACAAGTATAAGAGACATAATACAAGTCAATGTTCACATATAAAACCATAGCCAACCGTATACATACTCAACATATATTCATATACAACCCATGCTTAACTTTAAAGGAACACATGTCATTTCATTACCATAGGACCTCTACCTAATATAACCTTAAGACACACTTGAGTAAGACAAGAAGTGACCTCCCATACAACCTCTTCAAGCACACTTAAGAGTTCCTCAAGATTACCTTAGATAAGGACATTTCCTTTATAACATAACATCAATGGGCCAACATTCTTTAAGAAACCATTTAGGAGACATTCAAGCACATAAGGGGACTTTCATATAATAGTCGTTAGACTTAGGGAACTCACTTTAGTATCTTCAAAGTCTACTCGTGTCATGTGTAGATAGCATCCATACTACTACCTACACGTTGTAGAACCTATCCAATAACTAGAGTGCACATCCCACATGATGGGAATAGGCATAACCGACATAGACCATACTAGCTAGGTATGGAATCCGGAGTCTATCCTACTCCGTGGAGGTTGTTCTACTTGCCAAAGGTAGAACTAATAAGCAACCCATGTAGGCACATGGTTTAGGAGATGTCCAAGGAAGTTCATTGTGCCTAATCTCATACTCAACTAGGCCACCTTCCTAACCACATCCACTCGGTGCTAGCCTTGTTTCCCATAGAGTATTCAATCACATATGTACTTAGAGAGGGTTCCTTTTCTAGTTCAACCAACTCATAGTACCTCTTCCCAAGAAAGGCCCCATTTCTTAGTCATGGCCAATCAAGGTTCATAAGGATAGCTCATTTGACTTTCTTAGATAAGGATTTTCATGCCGTTCCGGCTCCATCCATCTCTAAGTCTATCATCTCACTCAAGAAGGGAACTTCGCCCTAAGGCCCATCCTTCAAGGTTTTACATTTACTTAGGAAAGCTAGACTTATGAAAGGGCACCATTTCTTAGTTTTGCCGATTCAAGTCTTGGCCTAGAATTCCTCTTTTAGCATTTATAGAAAGGGCACCATTTCTTAGTTCTAGCCCACTTCACACATTCATGCATTCAAGATTTTAAGTAACAAGGAGAGACACTTTAGTCTACCAACCAAGTCACAACATTATCATCTAAGGATACTTCATAATCCAACATCATTTCATATATACATCATGAGAAAAATCATACTTTAACTCACAATGCTATCCACTTTACATAGGATCATCACAAGATTACATAAACTCATTCACATCATACCTTCACACATATAGCTTCACATAAAACTTTACATATAGCTTCATATAGGACTTTACATATAGCCTCATTTATATATAATAATATAACAATACAATAACACTCATATAATGCCCTTCATGGCCTCAATTCACAATAATACAATATTCCAACATTATGCAACAACTTGCCCAATGCCTTCATGGCTACAATTCACAATAATACCACACAAGAACAAGATATAACACTTCCACCAAAGGTGGATTCAACTTACCAACAACAATCAATTCAATAAAGAGAGTTCAAGCTTTCTTACCATAATTCAAAGCCATAGCCAAAATCACCAAAATCCATGCAATCACCAATACTTCACCCATAAGGCTTACCACCCTTAATTCACCCATTATCAACAATTAATCATGAATAAACATTAAACAACACAAGAGATATCAATATAATTCACTTTACACATAATTCCATCAACTTTGAATTTATAGAAATAGACCCACTTCATAAACACATTTTAGGGTTTTGTAGAATACAAGGATTCATGGAGTTTTTCATCTTAAAACATCAAATAAACATCAATAATATCATAACTTATCATTTGAAATCGTTTCATGCAAGAACCCTTGAGGAGTTTGAGTAGAAATTAGGCTTTTTCACAAACTTTGGAAAAGTTGAAAACCATTTGAAATTGGCTCTAGGGTGATAGCTTGCCCTAGATAAAGAACTCCCATACCTTTACTAAGATCCCCCAAGAAATTTGATGAAGAAAACGTCTTGCATCCACAACCCTAGCTCCCACTTCTTCTTCTTCTTCCTTGAGTTAGAGAGAGATATAGAGAGAGAAAGAACTTGGGATTTGATTTGGGAAAATAATGAGTTAAAGGGATGTTTTAAGACCCAAAACCATTTAAAATCAACCCCACATAATAAACAATTAAAACGAAATTACATAAAAACCCCTCATAGAACCTCATTATAAAGTCAACACAAAGTCATAGGCTCTTGCTTAACCTATCATTTTTCCGAGTCGTTACAATCAATCATCCACCTTTCAACCTTAATATACCCCTGGCATCCACCTTTCGATCTTAATATACCCCTGGCATCCACCTTATGGCTCAAAAATATCCTCAAGTTAATCATTTGGCTCATATTTGCCCTTATTTTTAATAGCTCCCTTAAAGTAAAATTATTAAATATTTATTTATTATGAAGCCTAATGTGATTGGTCCAAATTTAAACCCTTCTCAAATAAATAATAAAAAATCATATTTTAAAATTTTTATTATTTTATAAAATCACATATGATTCATATTTTGACTCAATACACTTGAAAATAATATAGAAAAAATAATTAATTTCATGATATCTTCTTATTGGCCTATTTAAAATCAACCCCGAATTTGTTATA
This sequence comes from Solanum stenotomum, assembly GCF_019186545.1. Lineage (NCBI taxonomy): Eukaryota > Viridiplantae > Streptophyta > Magnoliopsida > Solanales > Solanaceae > Solanum > Solanum stenotomum. Next base: position 29,542,653 of record NC_064288.1, read on the forward strand.
ACTCAACTCATAAATGTGGATCCAACTAAAATCCATATTCACCCCGACTAATTGTCCATCTAATTTTTTATTTTTTTTATCAATATAAAATTTTCTATCAATTATCCAAATGTCTTGTTCATTTTCTCTTTTTATTTTATTTTTAAATCTCTTCTTCTTAATTAGGATATTCGGGACTCAAACTTGAAATGAACTCACATGTTTATATTCTTTTAATTTATATTATTCTCAAGGTGGGATGAGGGTGGGGATTGGAGAAATGATTTTTTTTTTTCTTATATTATGAATTTTGGGTACACACAAAAGAAAAATATAGTATTTGTACATATTTACTTAACTAAGTCATTTTTTATTGACCTAATTAGATTTCTATATATATGTCATTATTTTTCTCTTTTTTTTCTCTCTTGTTTTTCATAAAAAAAAAATTAAAAATTAAAATGGTGGATAAGATTCAAATAGAAAAAGAAAATGGAAGAGATAGGAAGTGAAGGGATGGGGGAGTATAGACACTACAAAAAAAACATGGTTATTGCGACGATTTTTTATAGGTAATACGGCGGTTTCAAACCGTCACAATTCAATATAACGACGTTTTACGAAACTGTCGTAATCTCGTCTGTCACAAACGTTTTACGATGGTTTTTAAGAAATCGTCGTAATATATATATAAACCGTCGCAATATTTCTTTGTTAATGCGACATTTTTTGTTGTATAGAGCGGCGGTTTATAACCATCGTAATTGTAAAAAATATATATTTATATATTACGACGGTTTGAAAACACCGTAATGATCAGTTCGTGGCACCATAAATAATCATATATTCTAATTTTGTCAATTCATATTTACATCCTATTTATTGCACCATATATTTAAATTTCTATAATTAGTAGTTTTAACACAACATAAAAGATCAAATGAGCAAAATATTCATCATATAAAACAAAATTACTCCAAAATTACATCATCAAAATACTAGTGTTATTCAAAGCTCTAAAATTACATCATCAAAATATCAATTTCAAGTGTTATTCAAAACTTCAAAATTACATCATCAAAATACTAATTTCAAGTGTCATTCAAAAAGAATATCCAAAAAAAATACTAAACATGATTTCCAGTTTATACTTAGTCCTCCATCATTTTTACTTTCATCTGAAGATTTTAATCAATGGTTGGTCCGATTGGTGACTGATGAGCACCACTTTCTATATCTGATGCCTGGAAAAAAAAAAAAAAATATATATATATATATATATATTAATTGGCAGGAAAGCTAATGATCATATACTCCAAAAGTATATGTATCAAAGAATGACTACAAGTATTCATACAACCCACTAATTATTTTGTAACAGGGGCAATCTATTGTAAGGATAGTAACAATATTATGGTATTTTTTACCCAGAACAGGTAAAATGTTGTCCAAAAACAAATTGAAAAAAGTTGATGCAAATAAACAAAGCTACTTCATCCATGCTCATCAAATGGACTACCAAGTCTGTGAAGGCAAATTTTCATTTCTTGTTTTAGCTAAACTGATGCAAATAAACAGCTGCACTTTATTTCTACTCATCAAACACATCAGCAGTGATTGGCCACAATATTAGCTACCAGAAAACAGTTTCCAAGACTATTCACAAAGGAGACATCAAAGCTATCATCTTCCTTAATGGCATCCAACCTGTTTTACTTGGTATTTTTGAGGTACATAAAATATAAGTCTAAGCCACTGATTTTCCTGTACTACTCATTTGTCATCATAAATTACAACACTTTTTTGAATGAAAATTGAGTTCTTTCAAATACACTCTAGTAGGTAATGTGTGTATTTTATTTATTTAAGGGACCATTTGGGTTGCAGAATCATCTGTACATGGATATCAATATTATTGTCATCTTTATCTCACGCATATTCATACACACACATTTTTAGAGAGTCTAAGCAACTTAGATATACACTTGGGGCTCTCTGTGTACTGAGCAAAAATATTGTGACTGTACCTAAACTATAGATTGGGGAGCCATTTGTACTGTTAGTTTGCATTAACAGGAGGAATAGATTTAGTTCAAGATAGATGTACTATGTTGTTTGGTGTGTTTAAATAAGCACTAGCTAGCACCATTTTATTGTGAATCGAGACAAGAGAAACTTTGCACTACCAAGTCTGTGAAGATAAATCAGAAATGACTTCGTAGCACCAAAGAGTACGTAAAGAAAGAGTTAAGATTCTTAGATATGTTCTTAAAAAAAGAGTGCATATAAAACATAGATATTTATAATGGTCATACCTGTGAAGGAGGTGGAAATAAGTGAGCAAACTCTTCAGGGATGTTTCCTATGTTCTTTTGATATAAGCTGAGTAGCGCATTTAATTGTGATTTCATAGATAACAAGTTAGATTCCCAATAAGGAAGGTCAAAAAATATGCTTCTCTTTCTCCATTGTCTCGATTCATCTTTAACAAGTTTTCCTTTAGCTCTTTTGCGCTTATTATTCATCTCGGGTTTTTTCCCAAAATTAACTGGAATGCCCTCCATTTGTTTCAAGATGTCTGATCCTGATAATGTAATTGGTGGTTCCCGTTGCTTGATTTTTCCATTAAAACGAAGTCGTTGTAATCTAAACCGATGGCCACTTTCAAGAAAACGACGATGTCCCATAAAACACCATTTTCTACTATGAATCAACCTATAAGAATTTGTAGCAAAATTACATGTGGGGCAAGCAAACTCAGTGTATGTGTTCTATCCAGATAAGTTACCAAGCCTGGGAAAATCACTAATTGTCCACATTAAAGCTGCACGCATTTTAAATGTTTCTTTTTTTGAAGAATCAAATGTTTGCACTCCATCGTACCACAATTCACTCAACTCTTGGATAAGAGGTTGTAAGTAGACATCTATGTCATTTCCTGGCATTTTTTTTCCTGGAATGATCATTGAGAGAATGAATGAAGATTGATTCATGCATTCCCAAGGAGGACGATTGTAAGGAATAAGAATCACTGGCCAAATACTATAGGTTGTTGACATTGCTCCAAAGGGATTAAAATCATCACTAGCTAGACCTAGCCGTACATTTCGAAGGTCTGCAGCAAATTCAGGATGAAGCAAGTCAAATGTTTTCCAAGCCTGAGAATCCCTAGGATGTCTCATCAATCCATCTTGGTTACCCCCAAAAAAATGCCATCTCATAGATTCAACAGTTTTAGAGCACATGTACAGTCTTTGCAGCCTTGGCTTTAGTGGAAAGTAACGCAAAATCTTTGCAGGTTGCTTTTTATTTTTATCTTTCCACCTAGATGTCTTGCATTTTTTACATTCTTGCAAGCCTTCATCGTCTTTTCTAAAATATAACATACAGTCATTTGGGCAAGCATGTATCTTGGTATAATTAAGACCAAGTTTATTGATGGTTTTCTTGGCCTCATAAAATGAAGCAAGAATCTTGGCATCTTCAAAGGCATCTTTTAACAATTCCAATATCATACCCATCACTATGTCAGCCATTCATCACAAACACTTTATGTGATACAATCTGATTAGAAAGGACAATTTGGAATACTTCTTACACCCTTCGTATAATGGTTGCTTGCCATCTTCAATCAATTCAATTAACTTGGCATAATCTTCATCCTGCCTTACAGTATGCACTTTATTTAATATTTTTTCTCCATTTATAGGCTCACAAGATATATCAGGTACATTGATATTGTTTTCAGTGAACTTAGAAGCATTATTAACCATGAATTCCATTGGACTATGGGGCTGCAAGGTCTCTTCTACATCACGTGTACTCTGAAATGTTTGTGTTATAGTTGCATTTGAATCTTCACCATGCTAATGCCAAAATTTATAATTTTCTGGAAAAGGCTTTAAAGTTAAGTGTTCTTGAACTACATCTCTTTCTTGCCACTTATTGAAGCCACACCTCGAACATGCACACTTAATTACATGTCCGTCAATAGATCCATACTCAAAGGCAAAATTCAGAAAATTTCTAACCCCATCTACATATTCAGGAGTATTTTTTGGTTTGCCAATCCAAGATTTATCAATTGACATGGCTAGAAAGAACGACATAGCAATTCAACATAAAATTAAATAATATCATAATATCAAAATGAAAAGTGTAAATAACAACTAAGCTTTTCAAGAAAATTACTCTAATTGTAATGCTAACAGTTTGAATTCCTTATTTTCAAGAAAAATACTCTAATTTTCTTACTTAATTGAGTAAAAGAACTGCAGTTCACTAACTAGTTTGCAGAACTCATATCTAGTATTTTGTATATTACATCATCACTATCAGATTCTCAATCTACATCCCAAACAATCAAAGCAAAAATAGAACCTATCAAATGCCAAAATTACTGAGAGTTTTCTTACTTCTAGGAAGACAGAAGGCCAATACTGTTTTTTTAATTCTAGCCAATTCATATTTTTACCTATCAAGCCAAATATGGAATTTAAGTTAATAGCACCAGTAAATTAATATGAGAAGTGACTCGAAAATGTAAAGAAAGTGAACTCTAAGGCTCGAAACTGGAAAAGAAAGTGAACTCTTTGGACTACAACTAAACTATAACATGCAAAATCAAACTATAACAACAAATCTCTACAGAATAAGATAGAACTATAACAAAAATTAAATTAAAACCCCTAACAAATCTCTATAGAATTGTACAGAAATATAACAAAAATTAAAACCCCAAACAAATCTCTACAGAATAATACAGAAATATAACAACAATTAAAATCCCTAACAAATCTCTACATAATTGTACAGAAATATAACAACAATTAAAAGCCCTAACATATCTCTACAGAATAATACATAAATATAACAACAATTAAAAGCCCTAACAAATCTCTACAGAATTGTACAGAAATATAACAACAATTAAAAGCCCTAACAAATCTCTCTACAAACTCAAACATGCATGACCCAAACAAATCGCTACAAACACAAACATGCATGACCCAAATAAATCTCTACAAACTCAAACATGCATGACCCAAACAAATCTCCACAAACTCAAACAAATAGATGATAAATAGATTCAAAAAAAATTCAGATTCACTCAAAAAACTTACAATTGGTTGATGTTTGAGAGTTTACATTGAAAATTTACAGTGAATTGAGTGTTATTTAAAGTGAATTGAGAGCTTATCGTGATTTGAGCTTGATTTATTGAGTGATTGAGAGCTCAATATCCTTCATCCCACCAAATTAGCAATTGAGCGATTTAAGAGTAACTTTCTTTCTTTGAAGTGAGGAAGTAAATAAGAATAAAATAATTTGAGTAATTAGCAATTTAAATGGCTGTCAGCGCCCAAATTAGGCAAATTGTTTTTTTTTGCATTTGAGTAATAAGTATTTAATATTCTAATAGTTTATAATTATTAAGGAAGGAGAATAATAATTAAATATACTAAAATAGATGAGAAAATTTAAGGAAAATTTAAATGTAAGGAAAAGATGGTAATAAATATAGTTGGACAAATTATACTACTTTAATAAATAAATGAGTAAATCAAAGGATATAATAATTTTGTTGGGTAAATTTTAAAAAATATTAGTGGAGGTTCAAACCGTCATAATTTAAGTCCGAACCACCGCTACTAAAATATTTAAAATGACGTATTATAAACCGTCCTATTATTTTGTATTTGTGGCGGTTCTTGGAAATCGCCGCAATATTTTCATTTTTTTTTGTAGTGAGAGAGTAATGCCTAACCTTTTTTTTTATTTTTAATATGCTATTGACATTCAAAATGAAGACAATCATGTGAGCTCATATATTAAGTAATTTCAAATAATTTTAACGGAAAGGAGCCAAAAATGCCCTTAAACTTGGGATTTGGCATGATATTGCCCTCCATCCACCTTATGAGTATGATCCATTAGAGATTAAGGTATTTCTGAGCCAAAAGGTTGACGTCAAGGGTTTGGAGCCCAAATATTGATGAAGAGTGGTTTTGTACCAATTTAAATAGTTGAGATGCATTTTAAGCACTTTTCCATAAGTTGTAGGATCATCACTTTGTAAAATCATAGAAATATACTTCACTGAGTAGAGTCGTTTCCTTCTCTAGCTTTTTTATTACTTGTCTCACCAATTTATTGCCTCGGCTTAACTTGTCCGTAGAAATCTCCAATATCGTTATCGCTGAAATAAAGTCAAGTAAAGTAATAGATAACACAAACACTATTTAAAAGAATACACTAATAATTAGAAATAATTAAGAATGTGATTATAGAAATTCATTAAAAAATAAAATTTCTAATATATGATTTTTCATGTATAAGTAATTGGATTATATAAAGGTTATTCTGAGATGTATATCAACTCTAATATCATACCTTTTAAATAATAATAATCACAATTTCTTAAAATAAATTACTATCATAATTCATACGGTGTAATCTACCTCACTAAAATAAAAATAATCAATAAATTATATTAGTGCTACAAAAATATCAATCCATCATAAACAAAAATAACATTACTTTTAAATAATGAAATAATAAAATGTGATGATTTTGAGACCTGACAAAAACATGAAGACCAATGATAAATAAAGAATTTGGTTATATATTTCTAAAACCAATGTTAAATAGTATTCACGGTTTCACCCTCACGGAGTCTCAAACAGTAAATATGCAAATGCATAGTATGACTAGTTATTTTGGTTATTCTCAATCTTCTTATGTTTATACATGAAAAATACTATTAAGCAGCATTCATTTATTAAAGAATTATAAATATCAACAATATTAACGAAAAAATTTAACATATACTTTTGTATAAAGTTGGTAAGGTGAGCCTCGAAGTTTGGTGCTAGGCATGTTTAGGGTGTAAAATCACACGCTTAATATCACAACCCAAAATGAACGTGATGACACTTATCTAATTCAACCAAGACAAGTCAGCCTCAATCCAACGAAAATGAATGAACTGCAGAAATATAAAGCAAGAACAAGATAAAGAAGAAAAACTTATTCTTTCTATTAAAACCATGAAAATGTGATTGTCAAGTGTACAAGCCACTAAATACATCAAGTGCGAAATTGAAATAATTACAAGTCTCGACCTTTATTTCTCAAATAGAACAAAATATAAAGAAAGGGAAAAAAAGGGGTCTGCCAAAGTGATTGCGATGCACCATAAATTAGTGCTACGCGATCGCCATGTGAGAGTCTCACGATCGTGATGACCAAAATGGTCATGCACCAGAACCAGAAACCAGCAAAACAACCAAACTCAAAATCATGGAAAGGGTCCTTGGGTTTCGTTCGGAACCCCGTACACACAAACCATATATGTAAATCAATTATACTCGACGTTCCGAACTTAATGGACTCGTTAAAACACGAATTTGAGGTGTCCTTGACCTGACATCCATGAAAATCAAAAGAAACTAACTCAACGCCTAAAAAGACTGAAATAAACTCGGGATCTCTCAAAAATCACAAAGACCTCCCCTACGCCTAAAATCATCAATGAATCCAATAAAACTCTCAGAATTCCAATTCGAACATCCGAACCTTGAATGTTGACCAAAGTCAACCCAAAAACTAAATTTTCATAATTTCACAACCAAGCCCCATACATATGCATCAAAGCGATTTGCCAATGCCCTACCCCAAGACGAGTCTCAATATTGTCTTTTAAGAAAACACTGCATCTATATATGTTGAGACCAATGAAGTTGAGATTGTTGGTGGTGACAAGTAGGTTAGCCTGTCAAAGGGCCCTCACTTTGGACCAACGCATTAAGCAAGAAAGTTGGAGTAGGTATATAGACTTAAATTTCAGTACATGTATGGTCTAATTTAAAGCCTCTCCAACAACAGTCCACACAATGAGTTTGCCATTTCCCCCAATACGCGTATGCAGTATCTCATCTAATGTATTAGTTATACTAGCATGCATATAAGGTTAGGCTAGAAAATAGATTAGTTAGAACGAATATGAAGATTAATCTACTCCAGAGTTGACTAAGGGACCACCTTAATTATGAATTAAGAGAGGTCGGCAAAATTATTCAATAGTACTCCCGTCCCTAATTACTTGTCAATTTTTTACTTTGCATACTCTTAGACCCGTAGTCTAACCCATATATCACATATCTATTAAGAAAATAATAATTGATATAGTAGGTTTACTATTTTACCATTTATTAATGATAGAATTCCAAAATCAATTTAATCATTAAAGAGGTTCTACCTTTTTAAAGAAATATTAACTTTCTAAATAAATTGAGGATATAACAAATAAAAAAAAGTATTCAATAGTTCTGATGTTCCTAATTACTTGTCCATTTTTTACTTAACACACATATTAAGAAAAAATAATAATTGGTATAGTGAGTTTACCATTTTACCCTTATGAATTGCTAAAATTCCAAAATCAATTTACTCATTAAAGAGGTTCTACCTTTTTAAAAAAATATTAACTCTCTAAATAAATTGAGGATATAATAGATTAAAAAAATTATGTTTTTTTTATTTGTCAAAGATAACAAGTAAAAAGGGATGGAACGAGTATTAGTTAGTTAGTACATTACTATTGAGGTCAACATAACCCTTGAAATTCTTTAGAAACTAACCATAATTTATTTGTTCTTCAAAGTAGGGTTTTGTTGTTATTATTATCTGCCGGATCTGCTTTGTTTGTTTCGGTTTTAGCTGAGGAATTTTGGGTGTGAAACAAAGGACAAAAACAGACTACATCATTAACATTATTGTTTTTTTCCCCAAAATCCTAACTAATTATTGCATGGTCAACGTCTTAATCTTGTCTTTGCTGTCAGTGGGCCTTGCCCTGCTTCAGCCCACTTAATTTCTGAAATTTCAAATAATATACTATCTTTTTCTTATTTTGCTTTAAAGAAAATATCTTTTTTTTTAACCTTTTGCAAAATTAAAGATTATATTTTGGTAAATTTCACGTATTTTTAATTTATAACAATAAAATATCAATTTCTATTTTACTTTTCTAAAATTTTCTGTCGAGTACAGTATAGCAAGTAAATGATTCAACTACTACAAAAGTCAGTGCCTTGAAATTGCCTGCTTCACTTGTAACGTGTTATTCCCTTTTCAAAATAATTGTATTGTTGAAACATTTTTCATATTTCAAATTATGTTTAATCTTCAAGACTATTTTTAAAATATTTTTTTTCATTTTTACCCTTCATTTGAATTTTTTATGTAATGAGTTCAAAAAAAATTAATTGCTTTGAATTATTCTAAAGATTAATTTGACAATATTTAATAAGGGCAAAAATGAAATGTAATGTCTAATTTATGTCTTAAAACTCGTTTGGATAAGCTAAATAAACTAGCTTTTAAATCTAAAAAAAAAATCAAAACTTAAAATGACTTTTAAATCAAAAATAAAAAGTAAGGGAGTCCGATTTTTTATTTTAAACTTATTTTAACTCAATTTTCACTTTGTCAAATACTCTCAAAAATTAAATATTACCTAAGAATAGATTTGACCAACTTTCAAGCTCACTCAAAGGAGTTATTAATCTTCTTTTAAAGAGTGTGAAATGACAGAAGAATTCAATTATTTTGACGGTATTTAATTTAATGAATGAAACGTTAGGCCACCCTCTCCATCTTATTAATTGAATATTAGAGTATGTGTTTAAACTAATACGTTTATTAATGGACAAACTTTTTGGTGAGTGTATTTGAGACGAAATTAATAAAGTCCTTTTTATTTTTTTGTGTGGATTAAGAATTAATAGTGGGAATTTCCACTTCGGAGGGTTGCCAATTGTGTGTGCCTTATGAATGACAGCCAATGAGTAGTTGCAGAAGGTGAATGTTGTAGTTAAGCTAGCATAAATGGTTGAAAATGATAAGCAAGAAGTAGTTGGAGAGGTAACCTCGAGATCTGTGCTAGGATAGCAGAGATTCCGTTTGCTTCACGAAGAAGCTCAAACATTATTCTTTATTTCTTTTGAAAAGAAAAGTTTTTTCCTTCCTACTGCTTTGTTTTTTCCTACCGGTACCACCAGCTGCTGCTGCTGCAGAGGGAAGTAAAAAGAATAATCTGATTTTGCAAAGTAAACAAAATGCCGTACGTCGGAGTAGCAAGTTTAGAGGGGAATTGTAAGGCACAAGACTTCGACCTTTTTTCTCAATTCTCAACCGTTATATATTAAGCTCTCACCCATTTTCTTCATTGCAGTAGAGTTCACCATTATTCAAGGTATACTCTTTCCCCTATTATTTCAACTCTCTACTACCTTTGCTTACATTAGTGTTGATACTCCATTTTTCAAGGCACACCCCTCTGGCTCTGGCCATAGATTGTGTGTGGTAAGTGTTGGTTCATCAAATTTACTCATTATTTCAACTTCATTCAAACATGTTTTCACTCATGTCCTAAACGCCACAAAGTGTCCTTTGCTCTACGGGGAATTAATTGTCTCTTCATTTCATACTGTGATGGGGATATTTTCCATATATCTAACTTCTCTGCCACATTTTTGTTTACCATTGTTACTAGGTGATGCAAATGGATGACATACAAAGTTGATATCTTATGGCAACTTGAGTTGACTTGGCAAGTCCAGGAGCAAATAGATTTAAATGATGAAGCTACACCCAATAATAGATCTACTTCCTCTTTCTCTCTTCCTATTTTTGCTCCTCTTCCCAAATGTTATTGCTGACCTTAGCTCAGATAGACAAGCACTACTTGACTTTGCTTCTGCAGTACCTCATCTTCGAAACTTCAAGTGGAACACTAACTCTTCCATTTGCACATGGCATGGCGTAAGTTGCAGCTCAGATGGCACTCGTGTAGTTGCACTTCGGCTTCCTGGTATTGGACTTTATGGTCCTATTCCAGACAATACCATAGGAAGACTGGATGCACTAACAACCCTCAGCCTTCATTCCAATGCCCTCACTGGAAATCTTCCTTCAGACATCATCTCTATTCCGTCCCTCCATTTCATATTTATACAACAAAACAAATTTTCTGGTGAAATACCTTCTTCTCTATCTCTACAGCTTAACTTCATTGATCTCTCTTTCAACTCCTTCTCAGGGGAAATTCCAACAACAATTCAAAATCTGACACATCTTACTGGTTTAAACCTACAAAACAACTCCCTCACAGGATCCATTCCTAATGTAAACCTACCAAGGCTTATGCAATTGAATATGAGTAATAATGAACTCAATGGTTCAATTCCACCATCCCTTGCAAAGTTTTCTGCTTCTTCATTTCAAGGAAATTCTCTATTATGTGGACAACCCTTGACTCAATGCCCTTCTTTTGCGCCTTCACCGTCTCCATTCCCTTCAATTCCACCTTCTCCTTTGAGTCTAACACCACCATCTCGTTCTCCGAGCGTCCTGCCAGCCTCACCAACAATTCCTGAAAACCATAAAGGCAAGAAAAGCTTGAGTACACGGGTTATCATTGGCATTGTTGTAGGAGGTGTTGGAGGGATCCTATGTCTAGCTGTGTTGATTTTCTTGTGTTGTATGAAGCGATATTATACTAAGAGAGGTGTACAGCAAAGAAAAGACTTTAATGGAGGAGGAAGTCCGAAGCAAACAGAGGACTTCAGTAGTGGAGTACAAGCAGCTGAAAAGAACAAATTGGTTTTCTTTGAGGGTTGTTCTTTCAATTTTGACCTTGAAGATTTGTTGAGAGCCTCAGCTGAGGTTTTGGGTAAAGGGAGCTATGGAACAACCTACAAGGCCATCTTGGAGGAGGGAACGACTGTTGTTGTGAAACGGCTGAAGGAAGTTGTTGTTGGGAAACGAGAGTTTGACCAACAGATGGAGACAATTGGCACTGTGGATCAGCATCGAAATGTTGTTGCTCTTCGTGCTTATTACTTTTCCAAAGATGAAAAACTTCTTGTCTATGATCATGTACTGGCAGGCAGTTTATCCACTCGAATGCATGGTAACATTCTTCCTTCTTTTGTCCTCCCATTCTTTTAGCTGTCATACCCATCCAGGTGCTTGGGAATATCCTTAGTTACTAAGACTGGCAAGAAAATCAGCTGTAAAAGTTGCACGAGATCATAGATTCCGAATGTGAAATGAAGTACCTATATTCTTTAGAAAAGCCCCTAGACAAGCATTATAAATAAACACTCCTGAAATAGGCATGCAAGTTTGTCTTGAAGACTTTATAACATGTGATATTGGTTTCATGCACTAATAGTTCTCCATATTATTTTGAAGCAAGATGCAACTTGCAAGTTGTTGAATGTCAGATTAGTTGTTCGGTGCTATACATAATTTTCAAACTGTTTACAAGAAAGTTCTTTTCTTTCATTGCTCCTTGTTTATTGATTATAGGCAACAAGGACTTGGGAAGAACACTGGATTGGGAATCTAGATTGAGGATTGCCCATGGAGCTGCAAGTGGTATTGCCCATATCCATGCTGTTTCTGGTGGCAAATTAATTCATGGAAATATCAAGTCATCCAATGTGCTTCTCACCCACGATAATAATGGATGCATCTCAGATGTTGGTCTTATACCTTTAATGGGTTTTCCTACTATCCCATCAAGGAGTGCAGGATATAGAGCACCCGAGGTGATAGAGACCAAGAAATGCACTCAGAAATCCGATGTTTACAGCTTTGGTGTTCTGCTTCTTGAGCTCCTTACTGGGAAAGCACCAGTGCAGCCACCTGGCCATGATGAGGTGGTAGACTTACCAAGATGGGTGCAGTCTGTTGTGAGGGAGGAATGGACTGCTGAGGTATTTGATGCTGAGCTCATCAAGTTTCAAAATATCGAAGACGAAATGGTGCAGATGCTGCAGATTGCAATGACTTGTGTGGCAAACGTGCCTGAAACAAGGCCTGACATGAGTCAAGTTGTCCAGATGATTGAAGATATCCAACAAATTGATTCTGGAAACAGGCCATCATCTGAAGATAACAAGTCTAGGAGCCCAACTAGTCCAACGCCATGATAACTCATGCATTTCTTACTACTCAATTCTATTACCAAATGTGTATTTGAACGTCTTTTCTTGTTTTTAAGTATAATTCAGACCTTTTAGATACTATCATTCTTCATCACTGCCTATATCTAAAAATTCAATCCTATTATGTCTAGCTCCACTTTTATTTTCAAATCAAAAAGACACAAACTTATTTTACCATAGCACTTGTTGATTTGATCTTGATCTTGATAAACTCCATTAATGGAGCTTTGAGTTATGCAGAAGAAGAAGTAATTGAACAGAAAATATCTTCTATTGAGTATGAAGTTAGTTACAATCTGAGGAGTATATATAGCATACACTTAACATGTGTGTGTAGCTGCTATTAGGAATGTTCTAGAACTAACTACCTCTAACTAACTTTTAACCCACTGTAACTAACACACTAGGCTAACCATGACAACTTGTTTAACTATACACTCTAGTTAACACTCCCCCTCAGGCTCATGGTCTAAACATGTTAGCAACTCCAGTCTTGTTCAGCAGCACTTGATATTGTACTTTACCTAGGCTTTTTGTGAGCAAGTCAACCAATTGATCCTTGGTATGAACTCTGTCTTCAGCATTCCTCGACATATTTTTCCCTCAGAAAATGACAATCTATGTCGATATGTTTAGTTCTTTCATGAAATGTAGGATTTGTTGCAATTTGGATTGCAGCCTTACTATCACACATCATCTTCACAGGTAATTCAATATTAACACCAAGTTTTTTGAATAGCCCCACTAGCCAAGTGATCTCTGCTGCACAATTTGCCATACTTCTAAATTCTGACTCAACTGAACTTCTAGAAACTGTTTCTTGTTTCTTCGACTTCTAAGAAATCAATGCTCCTCCAAGTTTAACTAGGTAACCACTGACAGACCTCCTAGTTTCAAGGCATGCTCCCCAATCTGAGTCACAATAAGCAAGCAACTCAGTTGTATCTTCAACTGGCATTAACAGTCCAAGACCTAGGCTTCTTTTAAGTATCTAACCACCCTTAGTGTTGCCTCCATATGAGATTCTTTAGGACAGTGCATGAACAAACTTAACACCTGAACTGGAAATGCTATATCATGTCTAGTCATAGTGAGGTAAAGTAATCTCCCCATCGGACTGTGATAACTGCTTGGATTCTGCATCATAGGCTCATTTGTTTTGTAATATAGACTCATCATAGACAGAGGTTAACTTCTAATTTTGCTCAAGAGGTGTTCCTGCAGGCTTTGCTCCCCCTAGACCACATTCAACTATTAGTTCTAGTGCATATTTCCTTTGAGACATATGAATTCCTTTACTGGATCTAGCAAACTCAATTCCTAGAAAGAACTTGAGTTCAATCTTTCATCTTAAACTTCTTCTGAAGATCCCTTTTTGTGTCATTTATAAGACTTTGATTGCTACCAGTTATAAGTAGATCATCTACATACACCAATACAATAAGTATATCACTTGCAACCTGCCTGGTAGAGAGTGAATAATCATAGCGGCTTTGATAGAAACCCAACTAAACTAACGACTCAGTCAACTTTAGGTTCCATTGTCTAGGAGCTTGTTTGAGGCCATATAGTGACTTGTGTAGTTTGCAGACTTTAGTATCATTCTCCCCCTGTCTAGCAAACCCATCTGGAATGGACATGTACACTTCTTCAAGAAGATCCCATTAAAAAAGGCATTGTGGACATCCATTTGGTGAATGAACCAGCTTTGGAAGCAGACAAAGCCACTATGGACCTGACAATAACCATCTTTGCAACTGTAATCTAAGCCCTCTTGTTGACTAAAGCCTTAAGCAACCAACCTGGCTTTCAACCTCTCAACCTCTCATGTGGACTTATATTTAACCTTATAGACCCATTTATAACCAATGAGCTTCTTACCAGGAGGTAAGTCCACCATGCTCTAAGTGTTATTAGCTTCGAGGGCAGAAATCTCAAGTGCCATAGCTTAAACCCATTAAGGATCAAGTGTTGCATCCTTATAGGAGAATGGTTCAATAATAGCTGAATAAGCAGACAGACTAGAAGCATACAAAGGAGACACATGATCATAGGTCAGGTGATTAGACAAGGGGAAGGAACATAAGTTAATTGTTTTGGTAGTGACAAAGTCATGAAGCCATAGGGGAGGCTTACTGGTTCTAGAGGATTTTCTTGGAGGAGCAATAGGGTCACTAGGAGGAGACTCAATCGAGCTAAAAGGAGAACAAGGAGAACTATGGAGTGAAATAGAGGGTGAGGAACTAGAAAAGTCAAGAGGTTGACTTGTAGGTATAGGAATATGTAGTGGTGGATTATCAGGAGGAATCATGCTCAGGACTGGAAAGATAGGATTAGATGAGGCTTGAAGATATTTGAAAGGAAACACTTCCTCTTTGAAGCCAATATGTCTATTGAAAAATAGAGATTTGGAGTGCAAATCATAAAAAACATAACCCTTTTGAGTTAAAGAATACCCATCATGACAACATGTATAGCTTTAGGAGAGAATTTGTCAAAAACCTTGGGACAAGTAGCAAAGCATAATCATCCAAAGGTCTTGATATGAGAGAGGGAAAGAGGTTGTGAATAGAGTATTTCAAAGGGGGTTTTAAACTTCAGCAACTTAGAGGGAAGTCTGTTTAGGAGGTATACAGATGTGTTAACACATTCCCCCCAGAATTTTAAAGGAATAGAAGCCTGGAACCTAAGGGATCTTGCCATATCAAGAATTGTTTTGTGCTTCCTTTCAGCAACTTCATTATGTTGCGGAGTGTAGACACATGTACTCTGATGGAAAATACCAAGAGTAGACATGAGTGACTGAAAAACTCACTTCTATTATCAATTATTAAAGCTTTAATGGTGGTAAAAAAACAGATTTTTAACTTGAGTGACAAAATTCCTCAGCACCACTATTGTATCAGACTTAGAAGACATAAGAAACACCCATGTATATCTTGAAAAATCATCAACAATGGTTACAAAGTACCTCATTCAATTGTGAGTAGGTATCCTGTAAGGACCCTAGGTATCACAATGAACTAATTCAAATACAGACTTAGACAAATGAGTGCTTAAAGGAAAGGATAGTTTAGATTGTTTAGCTAATGGACAGACAATACAAGGATTAGAAGTTGCAACATCTGTAAGACTAATGCTAGAAGACTTCTTTATTACATCTAGAGGAGCATGACCTAATCTCCTATGCCACAAGGAGATAGACTCAGAAGAACCAACTAAATTAACACTACTTGTTGGTGATTGAACAGGAGCTAGACTGCTTAGACCTTCTTTAAGAACATAGAGGCATTGATCTTCTCTACCAATCCCCTTGACCTATCCATTGGAGAGATCCTGAAAGATACAAAATTCAGGAAAGAATACAACCATACAATTAAGGTCTTAGGTAAGTTGTGAGACAAATAGAAGGTTGCATTTAAATCAGGTATAAACATTGCATTGTCAATAGTATAATGACTATTAACTTTAGTAGTACCAACATGAGACACTGAAACTACATCTCCAGTGGGTAGGTTAGCTTGTCTCCTTTCAGATTTAGGTACTACTTTGACCCTATTTAAGAGTCCAAGATGAGAGGTCATGTGGTTAGATGCTCCAATATCAATTATCCACTCCTTATGGACATATTGTGACACTAAAACATAAAGGGAGCTACTTGCAGCTGCAGCTTTAGTGGCATGTTCTCCTCCATTATCACTGCCTTTGGACAACATCGGCAAGATCTAAGTGTATTGATCTTGTGTGAAGAAAGCAGCAGGGGATGAGGGAATCATGTTGTTGGCTTTAATGTTATTGTGAGATGTGATTGCATTCATACCTGCAGACTGAGCAACATCAACATTATTATCATAGGAACCACTATTAGCACCCTTCTTCTTAGATCTCCAAACAACCGGATATCCTTTAACCTTAAAGCATTGATCCTTAGTGTGACCTCTGTATCCACACACTTCACATATAAGGAGAGATTTTTGAGGTTTCTGTGGCTTTTGTTGATTGTTATAGTGACCTCTTCCTGATTGATCATCTCCACCTGGAGGTAGACCAAAGTGAGCTCCACCATAGTTGATAGAATGAGTAGGACCACTACTACCTTTCTGACTGAATATAGTTATGCTTTCAATCACTCTGGAATTAGCACTATCATGAGGCAATATCCTCTGACTCTCATGATCAACAATGAGGGAGAAGGCTTTGTTCAAGGTAGGAGTTGGAGTCTGCATCAGAATCTGACCTCTAGCTGCAGAATAAAACTCATTAATCCCCATAAGAAACTCTAGTAGTCTTTGATATTCAAAGTGCTCCTTAAACTTGACAGACTCAACACATGAACACCCTGGGTATGGCATAATAGAGTCAAACTCATTCCACAATCCTTTCAGAGTAGTATAGTAGTCTGTCACAAACATTGTACCCTGAGTAAGACTATGAATCTCTCTGTGTAATTGAAAAACATGTGCACCATTGATTTTATCAAACCTTTCCTTCAAATCACACCATACTTTGTGAGCATTACCCCCGTATACTACACTACTCAGCAGACCAGGTCTAACGACATTCATAATCCAAGATAAAACTATAGCATTACATTTTCCCAAATATCAAGCAGTTTAGGTGCAAACTGAGATTTAGGAAATCTTCCATCAACAAAACCTAGATTACTTTTACCTAAGAGTCTAATTCTTATGGATTTGCTCCAGATTGCATAATTCTCAGAGCCAGTAAGTTGTAAGGAGATTAATGAGCTACTTGAAGTATCACTCGGTTGAAGATATAGAGGATGATTATGGTCAATAGTTGGAGCTATGTAGCTGATTCCAGGAGCTACATGAGTTGAATTCGAATTGAGATTGTCAGCTTCTAAGGACCCTGATCCATCTTCAGTTGTGACTACCATTGATGAGCAATCTATTTTCTGATTCTAGATCGTTTGATGAGGAATATGCTTATTCACGATTCTACTGGAGACACAACTGAGAACCTAAGCACTACTCTATGCTGGACAACGAATCTACTAGCCTCAAAATTGACAAGGCTCTGATACCATGATAAACTCCATTAATGGAGCTTTGAGTTATGCAGAAGAAGAAGTAATTGAACATAAAATATCTTCTATTGAGTATGAAGTTAGTTACAATCTGAGGTGTATATATAGAATACACTTAACATGTGTGTGTAGCTGCTATTAGGAAGGTTCTAGAACTAAATACCTCTAACTAACTTTTAACCAACTGTAACTAACAATGCTGAGTAGGCTAACCATGACAGCTTGTTTAACTATACACTCTAGTTAATAGGTCTAATGACAAAATGTACAGTTTTTTACACCCAATTGCACCCTTTTAGCCAACTAATTCATTTTCTCTAGCCCCCAAAAATAACTCTTGTACTTCACTTTTCGGACATGAGGAGTTCATAGTCCACGTTTGAATTCACTTTTTCAAAATGATATGTTTAGTTTCGAAATCTTAAATTCACTTTTTGGAAAAGACAAGTCTGAAGCTATTTACTCCCTCCGTCCACTATTGTTTGTCAAGTAAACTAAAGATAGTTGTCCAAAATTAATTGTCAATTTAAACAATCAAAAAACAATTATTCACTTTTTAGGGAGCTGATTATTCCATATTTAAATAGTTCAGGGGGTAATAGGACCCCCGTATAGAATACATGTGTAGTTGAGAATTGGCTAATAGGTTGATGAGTATTTGGCTATTTTCTCATATAATTATAATTAAAAATCGCCGACAATTAAATTTGCAACTGCTTTTTATTTCTTAATTTATCTAATAAACTTCATTTTGAATCAACTATGGTTTACTATTGATTTTGTAAGAGTGTCTTCAATTCTTTGAGATGTTTTGTTAAACATTTCAAGTACAAACTAATTAGATTATCAAATAATTAAATTTTAAAAAATATTGTCTTTAATAATCACTATAACATTGGTTTAGTAATTAAAAGTATTACGAAATATTATACGAGTAAAAAAATGATATTCTAATTTGCTTATTCAATGAAGTGAAGTCTTGATTTTATTTTAAAATATTTTAGAATAATTTTGATACTTTATGTAACAATTGATTATATTGAAAAAATATTCAGAACTATAATCAATAAACAAGATTTAAACATTTGTGTTGTTGTGTAACATACAATAATTTTATATGCTTATTTTGTTCTTACAAAATATTACAAGAAATGATATACTGTCAATTAAAAAAAATTATTAAAATATAATGCATTACAATTATTTTTCTCTTTTCTAAATTTTGGCTTTAGGTCATCCATTCTATTGAGCCGTCCATGGTGACAAATGACAAGATATGTATTCATCAAATGTAATGGGAAAATTCCACAAATAAATTACATAAAAAAATACTAACATATTGTATTCAGATTTCTATTAGACAAACTCAACAAAATACATCAACATATCTATAATATTTGGTATTGGAAAAGACTTCAAACTGTCGCAAACAAACAAAATACATCAATATATCATATATATATGAAAGATGTTATGGAATGCCTTTAAACCAAGAAATGACATTTATCTTTTTTCTCAAAATTTTTGACATTTTTCTTATTTATCTTTTTTAATTTATATGATATATTAAAAAACTTAAAATGCAGTTACAACTTTTTTTTTTTTTTTTTGTAAAACAATGTAAAATTAAGTGCAATCTCTTTATTGTTGTTTTCTGTGTTGTTATTGTAAATGAAAAAACAACTTGAGAAAAAATAGATAGTAATATTTGTTTTGAGTCATTTTATTGGATAAATGATTAGCTTACAAGAATCAAGAAAGTTCTCCTCAGTTTGAGCTGGTTTTTGGGACACCAAGATTGAAGTCAGTTTGTTGATAAGATGTTAGATTGGGACAAAAGCTTTAGTGTTTTTATAAGATTTGGACAATTTTCTTCACTTTGGAGCTGACTTTTCGAATATGAGTTTAGATCGAAAGAACTTCCAAACAAAGTACATGAAATAATTTTTGATAAAAGGACCGCTACGAACTTTTTAAAATTTCTCCATGATTTTTGATATAAAGCGATGCCTAGCGTATATAATATTTTTTAGAATTCTACTTTGACTTTTCCTTTTGTGTATTGATAATTAATTATTTTTTTATAATAGCACTGCAGGTGTTTTTTTTTTTAAAATCAAATTTGGACTCAAAGTCCTTATTATTGATAATCAAAATGGGCCATGCTCCTTATTACAATATAAGATACCTGGTCGGCCCAAAAGTGACCAGACCAGGTGAGTAAAACATGAGCTATCCCTTAGGATTTCCTAAAAGAATCATTTCCACTTTTTCCTCTTTTGTTCTTCCTCTTCTCTAGCTCATTCCGCCTCTCTAGTTGCTGCCATGATTTGGTTCAAATGGAAACGCCTCTCTGTATATTCCTGTAAGTGTTGAACTTGTTCCTCATTTTTGTTCTTTGATACTCCTCCCCTATTCCTTTATCCTGCAGTTGAAGCCGAATAGGAGAAGATGTTCCTGAGCTTTAATCACCATATGTCTTTGTTGGATGCACTTTACCACTTCAGATTTGGCCCTTTTACTCTCGTTTTTTGTTTATCCTTGTATCTCTTTTTGTTGGCTAAGCATGTTGTCCATTATTATACAAGTTAATTTTCCTTGTTTTGATACGAAATGAGGGGACTTGATAGTTATCAATGTTCAAAAGCTTTCTTCCCTTACTTGGCAATTGTTGAAAATTAAGGAAAAATTAAGGAATATTTGCTTATCTTCTGTATTGACTGCTGAATTAGCTATACAAGCTGCTAGCTGATTTGCTTCTCTAAAAATGTGTTGAACATTCACTGTAATATTTCCAAGCATGTTATGAATGTCTTCCATTATTTCTACTAGCTCCCATGGTATTCTCCAATTTCTGGCGATCATATTTTTAAGCACTAGGGAATCAGTCTCCAGTTGAAGCTGATTTAGTTTTTTCCTAATGCAATACTTAAGTGCTTCCAGAACTGCTTTTGCCTCTGCCTCCATGTTAGTAGCTATCCCCAAACTCTGAGCTTCTGCATATATAAGATCTTCACTACTGTCCCTTAGGCAAAATTCATATGCACTTTGACCTGGACTGCCTTTGCTTGCCCCATCAGTATTGCAAGTAATCCACCCTTCTTTTGGCTGCAACCATTTAACAATCCTAAAGTATAAAGTAGGTTTGTAATTCTTCAATGTGTCCACCATTTCTAACCAGTGACAGGATAATCCCTTAATCCATGGGAATTTAACTCTTATCACTTGAAGTATTGTCAATTGGCATTGATGGTACATATATTGATAAGATATCTCTTTCCCATGCCTTTTAGCATTTCTTCTCTTCCACAACTCCCACATGATGATAGCTGGAATGGCCTTTAGTATTTGGTCCAGCTTAGTTGACATTTTGTGCTCCCACCACCTATAAATGAGTTGCTTTAGATTCAACTCATTTATGTTGATACCTACATATGAAGCAAACTGCTTTCATTGGGCTATGAGAGTTGTTAGTAATAAGTGAGACAGTCTCAATTTCTCCTTTTTCATAACAATAGCATTTAGACACCACTTGCACCCTCATTTTCTTCAAATTATCATCTGTGGCTATTCTTTTATCCCAAACTCTCCATAAAAAGAATCCGATTTTGTAAGGTAAACCCTTTACCCACATGTAACTACTCCAATCTTTTTCTGCTTTCTTTTTTCTCAAGATGTGAAGTGCTGATTTTACTGTGAAATCTCCTTTTGAACTTTGTACCCACCAGGCCTTATCTAGAATAGCTTCTGTATCAGGAGGTCTAATGTTCATAATTATATGTTGTTTTTTGGTTTCTCTTCATTTATATTTTATCATTTTTTATGAATTTACACTTGGAAACTTNAACAGTCAGTGCCAGCAAGTCATAAATGACTTGGGGTCGCCACAAGAACGCTCTAAACGACGCAATAAATGCTTTAATTTAAAAAAAATGACCTAGAGGGTCATTACATTTTTTCTGTTTTACAAGTTATTATTACTGTGTTTTCTTAAGAAACTATTACTACATTAATATATAATGTGTCAAAGAGTTAGGGAATGTATCATAATCCTTTTGGTATTTGTCATATTCATTTCTTAAGATTGCCTTCAATAAATATTTTAAATGTTTTATGACCAAGAAAGAAAAATGAAATGGTGATAAGGCATATTAAACTATCAATTTCTTATCTTGAAAGGGTAATTTATTATTTATGTGTTCTAATGCAAGCTTTATTATATTTATTAACTTGAAATAACATTAGCAAATATATATTACTTGTCGTTTGTCATGTGATTCTATAGGTATTATTCTATATATATATATATATATATATATATATATATATATATATATATATTTAAAAAGGTAATAATCACCTACATCATTGTTTACCCTATTTTCTATTATGGAAAAATTACATGAGTTGACAAACATTACTATGTTATTAGTTAAAAAGGATATAGTTTATTTTAATTATTATGCATGGTTATGGTTTTCACTTTTTTGCCATTAATAATGAGACCCACATTTCATTGTATACCCAACCAAAAAAACCTTTATTTGCATTTGTATACAAACTAAATTTCATCTCTCTTCTTCACATTCCCCTTTTCTCTCCTAAAATTACTCTTACACTTTCATTTTGAAATTTGAAATTCCCCATCTCCCTCATAATCGATTTTTCAATCTTACATAACCGCCTAAATCTTTCCTCAATCTTTTTGTTTTTTTCATTTTTTTTCGTTTGTACACTATTTGGGCTTTCATTTGGACGATGTGATTCTATCGAAACTGCTATCTGACTGTTGTCGCTGATGTTTCTGCATTTGTCACTATTGTTGTTTTTGTCCATAAATTCTTTCGAAAGAGAATTATGTCGTTAGGGTTTATTACTCATACGTCGCCGCCAGTAATGAGTGCACTAATCGGTCTCTTATCATCAATGATTCGATTGCTTTTCAGATCAATTCTAATGGTTAAAGACCAATCTAAACAAATTTTAGAAAAAAATCTATTGAAGAGTTGAGATTCAAGAAAAAACATGGCCCAATTGCATTGCAACAAGTTATCAACAATGTCAAAGCAAGTGTCATTAAAATTGTTGGAGGAGGAAACAAAATGAAAGCCAAATATAGTGATTCTAATAGCATTTAATCAAAACATTTGACGAGGTTGTATCTGTTTCATCAAATCGGGACAAATCTGAAGAACATGAAGTAATTGTATAAAATAATTTTGTATGTAGCGATTTTTATATTGTGGTAGTTATATACAAAATTGCTTGAGGTATATGTATATTTTTGTATACTTAAGTTCGATATTCATATACATACATTTACAAATCTGAAGAACATCAAGTAATTGTATAAAATAAGTTTGTATATAGCGATATATACAAAAAGTTTGTATATAGCGATTTGTATATTTTGATAGTTATATACAAAATTATTTGAGGTATATGTATATTTCTGTATATTTAAATATGATATTCATATAATCATATACATATAGATTTTATAGTTATATACAAACACAAATAGTTTTATTCATACAAATAGTTTATATTTGTAAAGCATATAATTGTACAAATTGTGTCATTTGATTTTTCTAACCAACAATTAGAGAATAATTGTTAGTAATATACAATTTCTCTATTTTTGTATAAACAAAAATATATACTATACAAATCAATCATATTCTTTTTTGTTGTTCAAAACATGAAGTTTTCGCGTTGAATATACAAGAATATTGATGAAGTAGAATTTTTTTCGTGTAATATTGCTTCAGTGGTATGAAGAAACCAGTTTTTATGGTGTTTGTATCATTATAAAACTCTTTTTTGGAAAAATATTTGATTTAAAACTATTAGCTTGATTCATAGGATTATTTGAATTTTCTGTTACTTTATTTAGCGCTCATATATCTATTTATTAAAAAAAATATTGTATAAATTATAGACAAAAAACGTAATATACAAATAAAATGCTCCATATCAAACTAAACTATATCCATAAATGTAATTATACCTATAGAGCATTATTTCATTAAATCTGTTTTGCCATATATGAAATTTACCCTTCTATTATTCCCTACCATTTCAAAAATTACCAAAAAAAAATTATATTACTTTTTCGGATACATCACTATAAACTATCACCCCAAGATTATTTTATTCCTTTTTTCACGCCTAAAATCACTCTATGGTATTAACAATAATCTCCATCACTCTATTTTGAATTTCAAATCTTTTCTAATTTCTGATTTATCAATTGCAAGTTATTGAAGAGGAGTTAGTTCTTCTTCTTCATCCATATTTTCTTTCCACTTCATCAGGTATTAAATTTTTAAATTTTTTTTAGCCTTTTCATCTACATATTTAGTCGAAGAAGGATGCATCTTCAACTTCAAAATCGATTGTGGAAAAAACGCTCAAAAAAAGGAGAAAAAGATTGAGTTGTTGGTGGCTCATGTAAGGGCTTTATGTCGAGATCCATGGGTAACGCCATTGTTGAAAGTGAAAAAAAACTACGGAAGTTGATACAGAGCAAAAGAGAGTGTAAAAGGATTTCTTCATCATTTTTTTTTTTTGCTTCAAGCAGATCAGATTGTTGACTTTTTTCTGATTTTTTTTATTGTTCATCTTTTTTTGATACATCAGATTGTTGACTTTTTTTTCAATCTTTCGTTGTTCATCTTTTTCTGATACATATGGGTTCAATTTTTTAATGTATCTAGTTGTTTTTCTTTCTTAAATTAATGTATAATGCATGCATTTCAACATTATGATACATTACAATTTTATCAAGAATTGTTGGTGGCTCTGTAAGGGCTTTGGGTCGAGATCCATGTGTGACATCATTGTTGAAAGTGAAAGAAAGCTACAAGCATTGATACAAAGCAAATGAGAAAGTGTGAAAGGATTTCTTCATCATTATTTTTTGCTTTTAGCAGATCAAATTGTTGATTTGTTGCTTTCCGCAGATCTTTTGATGTATCTACTTGATTTTGATTCTTATATTAATGTATAATTCATTTCACATTTATGATACATTATAATTTTATCATGTACAATATATCGTTTCCAAATATTAGTTTTGATACATAACCCTAATTTATTGAAACACAAATTGGTATGTATCATGATCATAGTTATGTATTGGATACAGATTATTACAAATTTCGTTATTTTTTACTACTGATACATACACCCTGCCTTATTCACTACTAAAAAAACAGTGAATTCCGACCTAAAAATTACCGACCTCAAATGGAGGTCGGTATTCTTAAAAAGAATAAAAAATTAAAAATAACCCTTGTAGTCGGTTTTTATGCAAAATAAAGTGGGAAAACAAAATTCTGACCTCTGGAGATCGGAATTTTTCTCGAGAGAAATGAATTACAATAAAAACCAACCTCTTGATGTCGATATTAAATAAAATAAATAAATAAAAATATTTTATTTTTTCTCAATTAAATATAAAAAACAAAATTGAGAAATATTTTGATTTAATTTTATTAAAATCGTCTTCCGGAGGATGGTTTTGTGTAAAATAAAAAACAAAAAATATTATAATACCGACTTCCGGAAGTCGGTAAAATTAAATAGTATGTAATTTAGTTAATTTTTATTAAAATATTTATATAGTGACTTCCATAAAATTAATATTTTCAATTAACTTTAAATAAATCGTCTTCCAGATGACGGTTTTATATAAATTTTAAAAAATTAATATAAAATACCGACCTCATGAGGTCGGTATTTTTATTTCATCCAAATACTTTTAATAAAAGCGACATCCGGAGGCCGGTTTGTTTAAAATGTTCCTATTAATCATAATTTTGCTAGCATAATACTAAGTTTTCATTTTACACCTACAATTAATTGTTTAAAAAAGTTTAACAATTTTGTATACTTTTATAAATAAAAAGTTAGAATATGTGGAATAAACCAAAAACAACAATAATCCATATTTAAAGTATGAAACTACGTTGATATGAAAACCGACTACAAGTAGTCAATTTGTATGCAAAATAAAGCAGGAAAACCAAATACCGACCTCTGGAGGTCGGATTATTTCCTAGAAAAAAATGAATTACAATAAAAACAGACCTCTTGATGTCGGTACTAAATAAAATAAATAAATAAATAACAATATTTTATTTTATCTCAATTAAATACAAAAAAAGAAAATTGAAAAATATTTTGATTTAATTTTATTTAAATCGTCTTTCGGAGGACAGTTTTGCGTAAAATAAAAAACAAAAAATATTATAATACCGACTTCCAGAAGTTGGTAAAATTAAATATTATGTAATTAAATTAATTTTCATTAAAATATTTATATAGTGGCTTCCAGAAAATTAATAAATTGATATTTTCAATTAACTTTAATAACCCGTCCTCCGGATGACGGTTTTATAAAAGTTAAAAAATAAATTAATATAAAATACCGACCTCATGAGGTCGGTATTTTTATTTCATCTAATTACTTATAATAAAAGCGACATCCGATGGTCGGTGTATTTAAATGTTCCTATAAATCATAATTTTGCTAGCATAATATTAAATTTTCATTTTACACCTACAATTAATTGTTTAAAAAAGTGTAACAATTTTGTATACTTTTATATAAAAAGTTAGAATTCATGGAATACACAAAAAAAAAATATAATCCATATTTAGAGTATGAAACAACGTTGATATGAATTAAGAGATAATTATACTTATATTTCTAGAGTAATGTACAAATTCTATCAGTCTATCGTCAAATCATGAACTTAATATATCATGTCATGATGTAGAGGTGAAGAACTAACATATAATCTATTCGAGTATGAAATGTGAGATAATATTAGTATATACGTTCGATCTTGAATGGATGTCAAGTGTAGTGATTATAGCGTAGGCAATGATGACATGTAAAGGATAATTCATCGGAGTATGAAATACATTGGTTAATTATATACTCCTTTAGTAGTTTAATAAATCAAGTCTTATATATTAGTGGTTCAGCTATGAAATACATTATCAATTAAAGAAATACCGATGATCAATTCAAGGAGATTTATATATTAAATTTGATATTGATAAACTTTAATTTGTTGATCGATAAAATTAAATTTATATAATTAGGAGGTATATACTTTAAATTTATAAAATTAACTTGATCGATAAAATTAAATTTATTAAATTAAACTTCTGTTGATGTGTAGTTAAATTATATATATATATATGTGTGTGTGTGTGTGTGTGTGTAATTTTAATTAATAAAATCAACCTCAAGAGATGAGTTTATATTAAAATAAATTAATAAATACCGATCTTGAGAGGTCGGTATATTTAAATTATTATTTTATTTAAATAATATCGACTTCACGATGTCGATATTTATTAAATATTTTTAAATATAGATAATTATTTTCAAAGATACTGACATCCCGTGGTCGGTAAATTAAACACTTCTCTTAAAAAAAGAATGATAATATCAAAACCCTAAGTCATCTCTCACTCCACTCTCAGTCCTCTCTCACCCCGACCCACCCCCATCTTCGCCCATCCCTACCCATCCCTGCGCCACGCCACGCCACACCACCAAGCCCGAAAAAATGAATTACAATAAAAACCGACCTCTTGATGTCGGTATTAAATAAATAAATAAAAATATTTTTTTTTCTCAATTAAATATTAAAAACAAAATTGAGAAATATTTTGAATTAATTTTATTTAAATCATCTTCCGGAGGACGGTTTTGTGTAAAATAAAAAACAAAAAAATTTATAATATCGACTTCCGGAAGTCGGTAAAATTAAATAGTATGTAATTATATTAATTTTCATTAAAATATTTATATAGTGACTTCCAGAAAAATTAATAAATTTATATTTTCAATTAACTTTAAATAAATCATCCTCCGGATGATGATTTTATATAAGTTAAAATATAAATTAATATAAAATACCGACCTCCCGATGTCAATATTATTTAATTAACATGATTACTTTTTATTTATCTTAAAATTTAATGTGATACTGACCTCTTGAGGTCGGTATTTTTTATTAAATCTAATTACTTTTCATAAAAGCGACATTCGGAGGTCGGTTTTATGAAATACGTTAATTATATACTCCTCAAGTAGTTTGACAAATCAAGTCTTATATATGAGTGGTAATGTACAAATTCTATCAATCCGCCATCAAATCATGAATTTAATATCTCATGTAATGATGTAGAGGTGAAGAGCTAACATATAATCCATTCGAGTATGAAATGCGAGATAATACTCGTAGAAATGTCATGATAACAATTAATTATAAATTTTATATTTATATAATTAATTTTTTAATTATTTGTACGTATAACCTTCAATGTCTTATCTCGTTTTATGAAATAGACAATAGAACATCGTAAATTACTGTACAAAGCAAGTTCTATCAAGATTATTACGTTCGATCTTGAATGGATGTCAAGTGTATTGATCATATCGTAGGCAATGATATGTAAATTAAATTTATATAATTAGGAGGTATATAATTTAGATTTATAAAAATTAAATTGATCAATAAAATTAAATTTATTAAATTAAACTTTTGTTGATGTGTAGTTAAATTAAATTAAATATATACAATATACATATATAATTTTAATTAATAAAATCAACCTCAAGAGGTGAGTTTATATTAAAATAAATTAATAAATACTGACCTTAAGAAGTCAGTATATTTAAATTATTATTTAATTTAAATAATATCGACTTCATGATGTCGGTATTTGTTGAATATTTTTAAATATAAATAATTATTTTAAAAGATACCGACATTCCGTGGTCGGTAAATTAACACTTTTTTTTATAAAAAGAATGATAATCTCAAAACCCTAAGTCATTTTTTTCACTCCAAGCCTCTCTCACTCCTCTCTCATGCCCGACCCATCCCCGACCTCCGCTCACCCTCTCTCATTTTTTATAATTCATTCTTCTCCTATCTATTCATATGGGTCTTTATATCTGCCTATTTATATCTTCAACCTTTGCTGTAAAACCCCAGAATTTTTATCCATTTTTCAAAGTCCCAAACAAAATCACGCTTGGTCAAATTTGAATAAGTACTTAATTTTATTTCAAAACAACCCATGATTTATGATACTGTAAAATACTTGTGTATAAAAGAACAAAAAGAAATTTGTTGAATCTAAAAGGTACAGGCCTTGCAATTTCTTCTCTACTTTTCTTTATTGGGTCATAATGTTGACCAAATTAGTGTGAAAATATAGATTGGTGAACGGACAGAGATTGACTTTTGGTGGCTACTCTATACATACATTACCGTAAAGCCAAAAATACTCACTGAAACACGACTTTATTTTAGAAAAGTATGTATTCCAATATGACAAATGTTAAAGTTTGAATTCCAAAAAGATATCTATTCATGTGGGTGTTCTTTCTTTTTCTATGTTGATGCTTGTTTTCAAATTGACTCGTATTAAGGAAATAGGCAGTTGATGAATCTCGATGCTGTTGTGTGTTTGTGCCATGTAGTAACTAATGATTATTGAATCTTTTTCTAGTGTTGAAAGGGTTGATTTTGTGGGCTAGGCAACTGAGGAAGCTCAATATCAAAAAAAGTTGATACAAGCTTCTTTCATCAAAGTAGGAGATAAGGTTTGGTGTTTCTAAATTTCTAAAGTTCAAGTACAATTTCTTTTTATAATGTGTTTGTGTCCATCTAGTATTGATACTTAGTTTAAATTTTGTGATAATTTGTTTGTGTCCATCGAGTGTTTGTTTAGCATAAGTACCAACACTAGTTGATCCTATTAATGACAAAATTGATTTTTTTTTGCAAGATCGATTTGTGTCCATCTAGTGTTGATAGTAAGCTTTAATTTAGGAATAATGTGTTTGTTAAGCATAAGTACCAACAGTAGTTGATCCTATTGATGACAAAATTGATTTTCTTGAAAGATCGATTTGTGTCCATCTAGTGTTGACACTTGGCTTTAATTTAGGAATAATGTGTTTGTTAAGCATAAGTACCAACACTAGTTGATCCTATTGATGACAAAATTGATTTTCTTGCAAGATCGATTTGTGTCCATCTAGTGTTGACACTT